>NC_086449.1:231990048-232119862 GCF_028390025.1 Pseudophryne corroboree
GAGGTCGCTGTGTGAGTAAGATAAGCGACCCTAGTGGCCGACACAAACACCGGGCCCATCTAGGAGTGGCACTGCAGTGTCACACAGGATGTCCCTTCCAAAAAACCCTCCCCAAACAGCACATGACGCAAAGAAAAAAAGAGGCGCAATGAGGTAGCTGTGTGAGTAAGATTAGCGACCCTAGTGGCCGACACAAACACCGGGCCCATCTAGGAGTGGCACTGCAGTGTCACGCAGGATGGCCCTTCCAAAAAACCCTCCCCAAACAGCACATGACGCAAAGAAAAAAAGAGGCGCAATGAGGTAGCTGTGTGAGTAAGATTAGCGACCCTAGTGGCCGACACAAACACCGGGCCCATCTAGGAGTGGCACTGCAGTGTCACGCAGGATGTCCCTTCCAAAAAACCCTCCCCAAACAGCACATGACGCAAAGAAAAAAAGAGGCGCAATGAGGTAGCTGTGTGAGTAAGATTAGCGACCCTAGTGGCCGACACAAACACCGGGCCCATCTAGGAGTGGCACTGCAGTGTCACGCAGGATGGCCCTTCCAAAAAACCCTCCCCAAACAGCACATGACGCAAAGAAAAAAAGAGGCGCAATGAGGTAGCTGTGTGAGTAAGATTAGCGACCTAGTGGCCGACACAAACACCGGGCCCATCTAGGAGTGGCACTGCAGTGTCACGCAGGATGTCCCTTCCAAAAAACCCTCCCCAAACAGCACATGACGCAAAGAAAAAAAGAGGCGCAATGAGGTAGATGTGTGAGTAAGATTAGCGACCCTAGTGGCCGACACAAACACCGGGCCCATCTAGGAGTGGCACTGCAGTGTCACGCAGGATGTCCCTTCCAAAAAACCCTCCCCAAACAGCACATGACGCAAAGAAAAAAAGAGGCGCAATGAGGTAGCTGTGTGAGTAAGATTAGCGACCCTAGTGGCCGACACAAACACCGGGCCCATCTAGGAGTGGCACTGCAGTGTCACGCAGGATGTCCCTTCCAAAAAACCCTCCCCAAACAGCACATGACGCAAAGAAAAAAAGAGGCGCAATGAGGTAGCTGACTGTGTGAGTAAGATTAGCGACCCTAGTGGCCGACACAAACACCGGGCCCATCTAGGAGTGGCACTGCAGTGTCACGCAGGATGTCCCTTCCAAAAAAACCCTCCCCAATCAGCACATGATGCAAAGAAAAAGAAAAGAAAAAAGAGGTGCAAGATGGAATTGTCCTTGGGCCCTCCCACCCACCCTTATGTTGTATAAACAAAACAGGACATGCACACTTTAACCAACCCATCATTTCAGTGACAGGGTCTGCCACACGACTGTGACTGATATGACGGGTTGGTTTGGACCCCCCCCAAAAAAGAAGCAATTAATCTCTCCTTGCACAAACTGGCTCTACAGAGGCAAGATGTCCACCTCATCTTCACCCTCCGATATATCACCGTGTACATCCCCCTCCTCACAGATTATCAATTCGTCCCCACTGGAATCCACCATCTCAGCTCCCTGTGTACTTTGTGGAGGCAATTGCTGCTGGTCAATGTCTCCGCGGAGGAATTGATTATAATTCATTTTAATGAACATCATCTTCTCCACATTTTCTGGATGTAACCTCGTACGCCGATTGCTGACAAGGTGAGCGGCGGCACTAAACACTCTTTCGGAGTACACACTTGTGGGAGGGCAACTTAGGTAGAATAAAGCCAGTTTGTGCAAGGGCCTCCAAATTGCCTCTTTTTCCTGCCAGTATAAGTACGGACTGTGTGACGTGCCTACTTGGATGCGGTCACTCATATAATCCTCCACCATTCTATCAATGTTGAGAGAATCATATGCAGTGACAGTAGACGACATGTCCGTAATCGTTGTCAGGTCCTTCAGTCCGGACCAGATGTCAGCATCAGCAGTCGCTCCAGACTGCCCTGCATCACCGCCAGCGGGTGGGCTCGGAATTCTGAGCCTTTTCCTCGCACCCCCAGTTGCGGGAGAATGTGAAGGAGGAGATGTTGACAGGTCGCGTTCCGCTTGACTTGACAATTTTGTCACCAGCAGGTCTTTCAACCCCAGCAGACCTGTGTCTGCCGGAAAGAGAGATCCAAGGTAGGCTTTAAATCTAGGATCGAGCACGGTGGCCAAAATGTAGTGCTCTGATTTCAACAGATTGACCACCCGTGAATCCTTGTTAAGCGAATTAAGGGATGCATCCACAAGTCCCACATGCCTAGCGGAATCGCTCCCTTTTAGCTCCTTCTTCAATGCCTCCAGCTTCTTCTGCAAAAGCCTGATGAGGGGAATGACCTGACTCAGGCTGGCAGTGTCTGAACTGACTTCACGTGTGGCAAGTTCAAAGGGCATCAGAACCTTGCACAACGTTGAAATCATTCTCCACTGCACTTGAGACAGGTGCATTCCACCTACTATATCGTGCTCAATTGTATAGGCTTGAATGGCCTTTTGCTGCTCCTCCAACCTCTGAAGCATATAGAGGGTTGAATTCCACCTCGTTACCACTTCTTGCTTCAGATGATGGCAGGGCAGGTTCAGTAGTTTTTGGTGGTGCTCCAGTTTTCTGTACGTGGTGCCTGTACGCCGAAAGTGTCCCGCAATTCTTCTGGCCACCGACAGCATCTCTTGCACGCCCCTGTCGTTTTTTAAAAAATTCTGCACCACCAAATTCAAGGTATGTGCAAAACATGGGACGTGCTGGAATTGGCCCAGATTTAATGCACACACAATATTGCTGGCGTTGTCCGATGCCACAAATCCACAGGAGAGTCCAATTGGGGTAAGCCATTCCGCGATGATCTTCCTCAGTTGCCGTAAGAGGTTTTCAGCTGTGTGCGTATTCTGGAAAGCGGTGATACAAAGCGTAGCCTGCCTAGGAAAGAGTTGGCGTTTGCGAGATGCTGCTACTGGTGCCGCCGCTGCTGTTCTTGCGGCGGGAGTCCATACATCTACCCAGTGGGCTGTCACAGTCATATAGTCCTGACCCTGCCCTGCTCCACTTGTCCACATGTCCGTGGTTAAGTGGACATTGGGTACAGCTGCATTTTTTAGGACACTGGTGACTCTTTTTCTGAGGTCTGTGTACATTTTCGGTATCGCCTGCCTAGAGAAATGGAACCTAGATGGTATTTGGTACCGGGGACACAGTACCTCCAACAAGTCTCTAGTTGGCTCTGCAGTAATGATGGATACCGGAACCACGTTTCTCACCACCCAGGATGCCAAGGCCTCAGTTATCCGCTTTGCAGTAGGATGACTGCTGTGATATTTCATCTTCCTCGCAAAGGACTGTTGAACAGTCAATTGCTTACTGGAAGTAGTACAAGTGGGCTTACGACTTCCCCTCTGGGATGACCATCGACTCCCAGCGGCAACAACAGCAGCGCCAGCAGCAGTAGGCGTTACACGCAAGGATGCATCGGAGGAATCCCAGGCAGGAGAGGACTCGTCAGAATTGCCAGTGACATGGCCTGCAGGACTATTGGCATTCCTGGGGAAGGAGGAAATTGACACTGAGGGAGTTGGTGGGGTGGTTTGCGTGAGCTTGGTTACAAGAGGAAGGGATTTACTGGTCAGTGGACTGCTTCCGCTGTCACCCAAAGTTTTTGAACTTGTCACTGACTTATTATGAATGCGCTGCAGGTGACGTATAAGGGAGGATGTTCCGAGGTGGTTAACGTCCTTACCCCTACTTATTACAGCTTGACAAAGGGAACACACGGCTTGACACCTGTTGTCCGCATTTCTGGTGAAATACCTCCACACCGAAGAGCTGATTTTTTTGGTATTTTCACCTGGCATGTCAACGGCCATATTCCTCCCACGGACAACAGGTGTCTCCCCGGGTGCCTGACTTAAACAAACCACCTCACCATCAGAATCCTCCTGGTCAATTTCCTCCCCAGCGCCAGCAACACCCATATCCTCCTCATCCTGGTGTACTTCAACACTGACATCTTCAATCTGACTATCAGGAACTGGACTGCGGGTGCTCCTTCCAGCACTTGCAGGGGGCGTGCAAATGGTGGAAGGCGCATGCTCTTCACGTCCAGTGTTGGGAAGGTCAGGCATCGCAACCGACACAATTGGACTCTCCTTGTGGATTTGGGATTTCAAAGAACGCACAGTTCTTTGCGGTGCTTTGCCTTTTGCCAGCTTGAGTCTTTTCAGTTTTCTAGCGAGAGGCTGAGTGCTTCCATCCTCATGTGAAGCTGAACCACTAGCCATGAACATAGGCCAGGGCCTCAGCCGTTCCTTGCCACTCCGTGTGGTAAATGGCATACTGGCAAGTTTACGCTTCTCCTCCGACAATTTTATTTTAGGTTTTGGAGTCCTTTTTTTACTGATATTTGGTGTTTTGGTTTTGACATGCTCTGTACTATGCCATTGGGCATCGGCCTTGGCAGATGACGTTGCTGGCATTTCATCGTCTCGGCCATGACTAGTGGCAGCAGCTTCAGCACGAGGTGGAAGTGGATCTTGATCTTTCCCTAATTTTGGAACCTCAACATTTTTGTTCTCCATATTTTAATAGGCACAACTAAAAGGCACCTCAGGTAAACAATGGAGATGGATGGATTGGATACTAGTATACAATTATGGACGGGCTGCCGAGTGCCGACACAGAGGTAGCCACAGCCGTGAACTACCGCACTGTACTGTGTCTGCTGCTAATATATAGACTGGTTGATAAAGAGATAGTATACTCGTAACTAGTATGTATGTATAAAGAAAGAAAAAAAAACCACGGTTAGGTGGTATATACAATTATGGACGGGCTGCCGAGTGCCGACACAGAGGTAGCCACAGCCGTGAACTACCGCACTGTACTGTGTCTGCTGCTAATATATAGACTGGTTGATAAAGAGATAGTATACTCATAACTAGTATGTATGTATAAAGAAAGAAAAAAAAACCACGGTTAGGTGGTATATACAATTATGGACGGGCTGCCGAGTGCCGACACAGAGGTAGCCACAGCCGTGAACTACCGCACTGTACTGTGTCTGCTGCTAATATATAGACTGGTTGATAAAGAGATAGTATACTCGTAACTAGTATGTATGTATAAAGAAAGAAAAAAAAACCACGGTTAGGTGGTATATACAATTATGGACGGGCTGCCGAGTGCCGACACAGAGGTAGCCACTGCCGTGAACTACCGCACTGTACTGTGTCTGCTGCTAATATATAGACTGGTTGATAAAGAGATAGTATACTCGTAACTAGTATGTATGTATAAAGAAAGAAAAAAAACCCACGGTTAGGTGGTATATACAATTATGGACGGGCTGCCGAGTGCCGACACAGAGGTAGCCACAGCCGTGAACTACCGCACTGTACTGTGTCTGCTGCTAATATATAGACTGGTTGATAAAGAGATAGTATACTCGTAACTAGTATGTATGTATAAAGAAAGAAAAAAAAACCACGGTTAGGTGGTATATACAATTATGGACGGGCTGCCGAGTGCCGACACAGAGGTAGCCACAGCCGTGAACTACCGCACTGTACTGTGTCTGCTGCTAATATATAGACTGGTTGATAAAGAGATAGTATACTCGTAACTAGTATGTATGTATAAAGAAAGAAAAAAAAACCACGGTTAGGTCACTGGTATATACAATTATGGACGGGCTGCCGAGTGCCGACACAGAGGTAGCCACAGCCGTGAACTACCGCACTGTACTGTGTCTGCTGCTAATATAGACTGGTTGATAAAGAGATAGTATACTACTAATATTATATACTGGTGGTCAGGTCACTGGTCACTAGTCACACTGGCAGTGGCACTCCTGCAGCAAAAGTGTGCACTGTTTAATTTTAATATAATATTATGTACTCCTGGCTCCTGCTATAACCTATAACTGGCACTGCAGTAGTGCTCCCCAGTCTCCCCCACAATTATAAGCTGTGTGAGCTGAGCAGTCAGACAGATATATAATATATATAGATGATGCAGCACACTGGCCTGAGCCTGAGCAGTGCACACAGATATGGTATGTGACTGACTGAGTCACTGTGTGTATCGCTTTTTTCAGGCAGAGAACGGATATATTAAATAAACTGCACTGTGTGTCTGGTGGTCACTCACTATATAATATATTATGTACTCCTGGCTCCTGCTATAACCTATAACTGGCACTGCAGTAGTGCTCCCCAGTCTCCCCCACAATTATAAGCTGTGTGAGCTGAGCAGTCAGACAGATATATAATATTATATATAGATAATAGATGATGCAGCACACTGGCCTGAGCCTGAGCAGTGCACACAGATATGGTATGTGACTGAGTCACTGTGTGCTGTGTATCGCTTTTTTCAGGCAGAGAACGGATTATAAATAAAAGTGGTGGTCACTGGTCACTATCAGCAAAACTCTGCACTGTACACTACTGAGTACTCCTAATGCTCCCCAAAATTAGTAAATCAAGTGTCTAAACGGAGAGGACGCCAGCCACGTCCTCTCCCTATCAATCTCAATGCACGTGTGAAAATGGCGGCGACGCGCGGCTCCTTATATAGAATCCGAGTCTCGCGATAGAATCCGAGCCTCGCGAGAATCCGACAGCGTCATGATGACGTTCGGGCGCGCTCGGGTTAACCGAGCAAGGCGGGAAGATCCGAGTCGCTCGGACCCGTGAAAAAAAACATGAAGTTCTGGCGGGTTCGGATTCAGAGAAACCGAACCCGCTCATCTCTAATATACACCCCCTCCCCCTTCCACCTGGGCCCCCTGTCTGAAGCGCCCCAGGTACCCACGAGGCTTAGTCCGGCACTGGGGAAAACACAGGTGCTATTTTCAGGGCATATTTGTGATGTCAGCTGCGATAGTTTGTGATTAAGAACATGGTGCCAGTGTGACTGCATCTGCATTATTCTGAGTAGGCATGGGTCAGTCGCAACTGTCAATGGTACTTGGATTCTGTGAATGGATCACAATTCTGTAAATGCATACGCAGAGTTGCGATTGCATTGGTGGGCATCTTTTACCATTTCAGGGCGGCACTTTGCGTGGAATTTTTAGAAGTAGCAGTTTTGAGACAATCACAAATTCAGTCTCAATACTGATCCATGCTAAATCTGGCTGTGTTTCTATTCTATAAACCGTATATAAGCATAACTACTTTACTAGTTACCAGCCCGACAAAATGACGGAACATTATCATGGCAAGAGAGGTCGGGTTTAGCCGCATAAAGGAGTTAAACCAAACCAAATTAATGGGTGCAATGTGAAAAGTCCCATTTGAGCGCTCAAATGGGTCACTTTTAACTCATTTTTGCTCGCCAGCTCGGGGGACTACGAGCAAAAATGTTGTGTTGGTGGCTGTGCGCGACGGAACGTAGCAACCCTGGAATTGCTCCATCAGGCACTATCTGGTGGCCCCCAATGCTCAAAACACTTGAATTCCTCCCATAGAGGTGAGGAGCAGCATTAGCCTTTTATTATATAGGATTCCAGGGTGCACCTCCCACAACCAGAGAATTGGCAATTGTTTTGTCCAGATGTTTGACATAGGTGCAGTGATCAATATTGAGTAAGTGGAAGTTTTATGCAGATAGCTTTTTTTTCTAAGATAATTGAATATAGGACAGAGGGCAGGAAGAGCTCCTAAAGTTTACAGACTACACAGTGGTCTAACATAAAACTATGACTAACATACTGTATGTATTTCCTTATATTCTGTATGCAGTTCCAAGTTATTACACTTACTGGCTAATGATGATCATCCATTTAAGTTACCATTGGTATTCTACAGGGGAGAGATTGCAGGAATGAGAGAATATCTCTGCAGTTTTTTGGGGGGAACAAAGAAAGAATAGCTGATTGCAGAATTTACAGTATTTCCACTTCATGTATTTTATAGAATTTGGGGCTCATTTCTTTCAAAGAATTTGGGGCTCATTTCTTTAAAACTTTGCATTATTTGCTGCATTATGCCCACCTATTTTTACGTCTGACCACATGAACAGTGGGCACATGTGGGCACTACAAGCAAAGGCAATCCAGAGAATGAGGCAACATGGATGGTGTAAAGGTTAGCATTAATGCCTCACAGCACTGAGTCCAGGGTTTGATTCTCACCAGGGCCCTAACTGTGCAAAGTTTGTATGTTGACAAATAATGTAGCATAAATCAGGAATGAAAATATAGTGTTATAGATTGTTTGAGGAAGAGGGGCCCCAAATCAGTGTCTTGCTTAGGGCCCCATGAGGTCTAAATCCATTTCTGGTTGCAGGTAGGATCAGTATTGCAGCAGGAAGTTTCTGTTCGTAATAGATGCTTCCTGCCGCATTACCATACAGGGCTATCACTGCTCCTTAACTCCAACCACATCTGACAATCAGGCCCATGATTTGCATGCACATCTGAATCAGGTCATAATCATGATGAACGGTCTGATGAGGATACACATTTTTCTTCCCAGCAACATTTGAGAATAATGACATTCCAACAGATTTCATAAACAGTTCTAATGGAAAAAGTTAGCTATCTACTATGCCCGAGACTTAACACAGCATATGTACTCTGCAGTATAAATACTTTCACATTAACATTAATATATTTTCTTGCTTAAAAATATATTTAACACCATTGAGTACAAATCCTATGGATCTGACAGCTCAAAGAAATCTTTCAAGAAAGTAAGAAAGAAAAGAAAAACAACTCTAAGGAGAACTAAAAGAAGCTGCTAGATGCAGGACAGATTAAAGTTAAAAAGCATTACCAAGATTTCACATTTACATTACAACGGGATTTATGTTTTAATGGAAGGGAAAATGAGGTATTACATAATGTCTCTCAAGCCTCTTTCCATCAGAATCACGATATAATAAAAGTGAAAGAGGTAAAATAGGGTTTCCATGCATGACAGAAAGTTTTATGGGGCAATCAAACCTTCAAAAATGTTCTTAAAAATATGGAGAACAAAATTTCTATTTTATTATGAATGGGGAACATTATGATGTATTTACCATAATAAAGGAGACACTATAATTTACATTATATGGGAAAGATCCATAATGTCTCTCAAGCCTCTTTCCATCAGAATCACGATAGAATAAAAGTGAAAGAGGTAAAATAGGGTTTCTATGCATGACAGAAAGTTTTATGGGGCAATCAAACCTTCAAAAATGTTCTTAAAAAATTTGGAGAACAAAATTTCTATTTTATTATGAATGGGGAACATTATGATGTATTTACCATAATAAAGGAGACACTATAATTTACATTATATGGGAAAGATCCATAATGTCTCTCAAGCCTCTTTCCATCAGAATCACGATAGAATAAAAGTGAAAGAGGTAAAATAGGGTTTCTATGCATGACAGAAAGTTTTATGGGGCAATCAAACCTTCAAAAATGTTCTTAAAAAATTTGGAGAACAAAATTTCTATTTTATTATGAATGGGGAACATTATAATGTATTTATCATATTAAAGGAGACACTATAATTTACATTATATGGGGGAGATCCATAATGTATTTGTTCCATACAGATGGGTCCTCAAACACATATTCTGATATTGCTCTAAATAGCCCTATTTGGCGCACCATGGTTTTGTGATTACGCATCTTATTTGCATCACTACTGCGACAAAAGTACAATGCATGGGTACTGTGGATACTGGCACCAGGGACGTGCAGTCAGGGGAGGCAGGGGAGGCAGTGCCTCCCCTGTCATTCTCCCCTGTCATTAATGATTATCATAATATAAAGAAGATACTTATGACACATATTCTGTGTCATAAGTATATGCTTTATATGATTATAATCATTTTTACAGGTTTGGATCTGTTAGAGGCACCGATAGCGGTGCCTCCAGCGGCTAATTACAAAGGGTTGGAAGCGGGGGGCGGACAGGGGGCGGGGCCAAGGAGAGGGCTGTAAAAGCCCATTAAGAAAAGACGTACAGGCGGCACTGGTATGAGTGCCTCAGTGACAGGGGCGTGCTTTCAGCACATATGAAAGCACGCCCCTGTCACTGATGCAAATATGATTGGGCCACAGATCCTGAGCCCACCCTGGAGTCCAGCCTACTTTCCACAATGTCCGCTCACCAGCCTGCTTTACTCCTTCCTGACTTGACTCCCAGCGGCATAGCCAGGGCGGCGTCAGTGGAGCTCATGGTCCAGCCAGGCACCTCTCTCAGGCAGGGGCACCGCAGTCCCGCCGGCCAGTAGCTCGGCGGCCGCGGCGGGATGGGAGGCATGAATGCTCTCCCCAGCGATCCCAGGCAAGCAAGGGGGTCCGGAGACCAGACATGGGAGGGGGAGAATCAGCCATGGGGAGACAGGGGAGAAAGGCTGTCATGCGGGGACTCTGCGGGGGGAGAGGGGGGGGGGGCTATGCTAATACCCGCAACAGGTGCATGGGGGAATATATACTAGTGCTAGCAATGGCACTCTCCATTCTGCTGCCTCTAACCGTCCGCAGCAGTGGCTAGGATGTTGGTGTAACATTTCCCTGCACAGGGCTCCGTGCAGGGCTGACAGGCAGATGTCTCCTCGGCTCTTAGTCGGGACAGCAGGAGCAGCAATTTTGGGGGAGGCTGTAATCTATCACAGACAATCCCCTCCTCCCCCTCCTTCCAGGACGGATAAATTAAGTGAGTACAGAGGGCTGGGGAAGGGAGGATATAACATTTGACTGCAGTGGTCATCAGGCTGCATTAAGTTACTGTACAACATTGTTGGTAGATCTGAAGTATCTCTCCCCATGCCCTTATTTCTCTCTCTCCATGCACCCCCCCTCCCCTCACTCCATGCCTCTATCTCTCTCTCACCACACTCCCCATTCCCATGTCACCCTTGCGTGTGCGTGTGTGTAATATATATATATATATATATATATATATATTCACATATCTGGAAACCCCCCCTTAAAAATCCTGCGTTTAGGGAGATACAGGGGGGAGGCAGACGCTCCTAATTGGCTGCCGGTCCGCAGCAGATATGAAATAGTAGCACCTCAGTCATAGCAGCCCCAGTGCCGCCGACCACAGCCTCCTCCTCCTTGCACCACCGCCGCCCTCTGCCTCCTCCTCACTACACCGCCACTACCCTCATCCGCACCCCGCCGTCGCCCTCAGTTCTTCTCTGCACCAGGCCGACCACAGCCTCCTCATCCACCGCACCGCAGACCACAGCATCCTCAGCACCGCCGCTGCTAAAAAGGTAATCTTACCCTGTTGCCTTTCTTCCTAGTCCCTACTGTATCCCCTTGCTGTCCCTCTTTCTGTCACTCTCCCTGTCCCTATGTCCCTGCTGTCATTGTCCCTGTCCCTATGTCCTTGCTGTCACTTTCCCCGTCCCTCTGTTACTCTCCCTGTCCCTATGTCCCTGCTGTCACTTTCCCTCTCTCTCTTCCTGTACCTGCTGTCACTCTCCCTGAATTTCGTCTCATTCAGGGTGCTATAATGTGAATTTCGGTTCATACCGTGTGGTAAAATCTGAATTTCGACTCATACTGTGTGCTGTAATGTGAATTAAAGCTCATACTGTGTGCTGTAATGTAAATTTCAGCTCATACTGTGTGGTAAAATATGAATTTCGGCTCATACCGGGTGCTATAGTGTGAATTTCGGCTAATACCGGGTGCTATAGTGTGAATTTCGGCTCATACCGGGTGCTATAGTGTGAATTTCGGCTCATACCGGGTGCTATAGTGTGAATTTCGGCTCATACCGGGTGCTATAGTGTGAATTTCGGCTCATACTGTGTGCTGTAATGTGAATTTCGGCTCATACCGTGTGCTGTAATGTGAATTTCGGCTCATACCGTGTGCTGTAATGTGAATTTCGGCTCATACCGTGTGCTGTAATGTGAATTTCGGCTCATACCGTGTGCTGTAATGTGAATTTCGGCTCATATTGTGTGGTAAAATATGAATTTCGGCTCATACTGGGTGCTATAATGTGAATTTTGGCTCATACCGTGTGCTGTAATGTGAATTTTGGCTCATACTGTGTGGTATCAAGTGAAAGGGGCGCCAGTACTAGATAGTATAAGGGATCCTACTACACTGAAGGACACACCCCTGTTTGAGTGACCACACCCCCTTTTCCGGAGGCGCGCGTATAATTGCAACCTTCACTTTTCCATACCCCCACTTCAAAATTTCCACTTTGACCACTGTATGTATGTATGTGTATATATATGTATATATGTGTGTATATATAAATATATATATATAAATCTCAGTGCCTCCCCAGCCAATGACCTCACCGCACGTCACTGACTGGCACTGCCATTGTGTGCAACTGCTGTCTATAACTCAGATGCTAACCTGGGTTAAAAGTTGGAATGGAAGTCAGATCTGAGTGAACCATGTCGCACATCGTTGTTCTTAATCTGTGACTTCTACCAATTACCAATTCCTTTGCGACACATAAATACTAATCATAAGTACCTAGGACACTGTATGTACAAAGTCGAGAAAATGTATGAAACTAGAGTGGCGTAGTGTCCAAGTCAAGCTAGGCTTCTCACATCATATGGTGCAAAAAGGATAGATGTGATCATGGTTTTCAGCACACTCAGAAAACGGGGTCAACATGCTCCCATTTTCTGGGAAGCTGCCTGTCATCACCCCTACTTCATCCCCAAATGGCTGTAGCCTGTCAGTCAGGCTGCAGCATCCAGGGCACGGCAAGTGCTCTTGCTCAGTGCAGCATCTGTGCATGCGCAGGTGACACACCTTCATAGATGTATGTAAACCATCAGGTTTGCATACATCTGTGAATTAAGCCCACTGATGCTCACTTTGGAGGCCATACTCAGATGGAGAAACTGCACCTGTAATAGGACTGGTGCACATTTTTTTACTGTGCAACCAATGGTCTGAACACATCCATTCGGTATTACAATTTTTACAGATGCTGACCGTGGGCATATCAGTCCTTGAACATTTGAACAAATGGATGTACACAAGGAAAGGGTCTTGTAGCAGCATTTGCATAATGTTGCAGATACAGTAGGTGACTGCCAGAAGATGAAGCCAAGGCCATGTCTGTGTCAACCCCTAATCAAGCTCATATACTCCTATTCAAGTGATGTGATTGAGTTGGCCAGAGCCGGCCCTAACCAATATGATGCCCTAGGCAAGATTTTAGCTGGTGCCCCCTAGCACCACCGCTGGTTCCGCCTCTGACCTTGCACCTCTTTCCCAGCACCATCACCCCTCACCCCATAGCAGTCCTTATTTTGGTGTTTGTACCCCCTATATTTTAAATAGGAACAGCTCCCACATTTGGCGCACAGACCAAAAAGGGGTGTATTTTTGCTGGCAAGGGGCATGGCCACACAATAGTAACCCCAATTCCAATTATGCCACACAGTACTGCAACTTTATTCACATTTGATCATGTGATAGTTTCCATAATTCATATTACATCCCACAGTAGTATCACTTTACCTTATAAACGTTACTCCTCACAGTAGAGCCCCTTATTCACATTACATCACGCTGAATTGCTCCTTATTCACATTACACCACACCTTATTGCTCTTTATTCACATTAGACGACACAGTAGTGCCATTTCTATATGCAACGCCACATAGTAGAGCACCTTATACACATAATGCCACACATTAGTAAGAGACACCTTATTAATGTCCTTATAAACATAATGCGCCTTACACATTATGACAACCATTATAAATGCCCTTTTACACATAATGTCCCTTAAACATATGCCGCACATTATTAATGCCCTTATACACATAATGACACACATAGTGCCACCTACACATTTGCTGCACATTATTAGTGCCCCTTTACACATAATGACACACATACAGTAGTACCCTGCTACACATATGCCGCACATTATTAATGCCCTTATACACATAATGACACACATAGTGCCCCTTACACATATGTTGCACATTATTAATGCATTTTTACATGACACACATAATGCTCCTTACCCATATTCTGAACACTACTGCACAACCAACCCACTCACATGCACACATCACTTACACTGCCACTAACACTGTAACCTCTGCCTCTGCTTGGATACAGATGTGTCCTCATAAATCTTGCCTCAATGCTAACGTCAGGCACCTTTTTTAATGAAAATGCATCTCATTTGCATTGCTATGTGGCTAGAATGCACAAGCAGCTTCTGCTGATTAAAATGATATGCAGCATGCCTATATACTGTGTGAGACTGTGGCTGTATCTGCATATGAAATGCTACACACAGAATATAGGCATGCCGCATATCATTTTAATCAGCAGAAGCTGCTGATGCCCCTAGGCATATCAAATGCCCTAGGCAATTGCCTAGTTTGCCTATGCCTATGGCCGGCTCTGGAGTTGGCTCTGCTATAGAGCATGCACAGTACTAATAATTGCAAGAGACATCTTCAAAACAGACTTGAGTGCAACTGTACTTCAGCCCCATAGAGTACTTTCAAAACCCCTATTGTTGTAATAAACCATGTTGACATGTAGTCTAACGGTCAAATCGCTAGAAATTTTAAAGGTCAGGCTGAGTAGACTGCCTTTGCATGTTGTTTACTTGGCTCTATATAAAGGTCTGCATATGTCCAAGCCTGTCACTTCGGCTAAGTACTGTACAGCTGTACAGCTGTACAGTACTTCGCCCAAGAGAGATTGATGCCTTATCATATTGACTGCTGTTTATCTTCTATCACTTGTATCCTTTTATCGTCAATAAAGCCTACTCTGGTTTGGATTCAATGTGTTGACTACCCTCCTAGCTCACATCTGCTACATACCTGCCAACTTGTAGTCATCTGCCACATGTGTATTTGTAGACTATACAATGTAAGCACCAGCAATGTATTCAGTATTTTATGTAAAATGGGGCAGGACACCATCTCAGATATCTCCACAGGCTGCAGGATGACTACACCATCTCTTTGACCGAACTGTAGTATATAGAATAGCAGAGACCTATGATTAACCATTACGAAACACACATCAGGTTAAAAAAAAAACAATTCTGTTGTGTATTTCTTGGGAACTAGTGTTATTGTTTATGATAAAACCCTGAAACTCCTCGTCATTTTTATAGAATATTTTGAAGAGGTAAATAAACCCTGAAAATGAACTCATTGTAAGACTTTTATTGTAGAATAGAATTATAGCATTGCAGTCCTTCAGCAAAAAGTGTGCACTTCATAATTCATTGCATTACATATATAGTCAGACTGATGTATGCAGGGTCCAACCATAAATCCATCTGCAAGGGCGCACTCTATGGTTGATAGTAACATATTCAATATTACAAATACAATATATTACACAAACATGTATGCTAATGCTGAGCTGAGGGTGTCCCATTTCTAAGCGTAAAAAATTTGCATATGTTTATAGGCCATGCATGGCAAAAATTTGTTGTTTTTCTGCAGTTTTGCACACACACATACACGCAGATATATGTACATTGGGTGACACATTCTGGTGGGGCCAGTGGTCAAAGTGAAAATTTTGAAGTGGGGTTATGGAAAAGTGAAGGCGCATGCTCCAGAAAAGTGGGTGCAGCCACTCAAAAGGGGCATGTCTGTAAGTGTAGTTTACCACACCATATACCCCTTATACACATTATGCACCACAATAGTAGGAACCCTTATACTATCTAGTACTGGTGCCCTTTTCACATTATACCACATGGAATGAGCCAAAAATTTGCATTACGACACACAGTATGAGCCGAAATTCACATACGCCACACAGTATGAGCCAAAATTGACATTAAGCCACACAGTATGAGCCACAATTCACATTATGCCACGCAGTATGAGCCACAATTCACACGAAATGAGCCAAAACTCATATTATGCCACACGGAATGAGCCAAAATTAAGGGACAGGGAGAGTGACAGCAGGAACATAGGGACAGCAAAGTGACAGCAGGGACATAGGGACAGGGAGTGACAAAGGGACATAGGGACAGAGACAGTGACAGAGGGACAGGGAGTGTTACAGAGGGACACATGGACAGGGAGAGTGACAGAGGGACAGAGGGAGTGACAGAGAGAGAGACAGCAAAGACATACAAGTAGTGAGAGGGAAAGGCAGCAGAGTAAGATTACCTAATGAGCAGTGGCGGTGCGGAGGAAGCTGTGGTCGGCGGTGCAGAGGATGAGGAGGCTGTGGTCGGCAACGGTGCAAAGGAGGCTGTGGGTGGCGGTGGCAGTGCGGAGGAGGCTGTGGGCGGCAGCAGTGTGGAGGAGGCTGTAGTAAGTGGCCTTCAGTGTGGCTACAGTCCGCTTATGACCGCCACTATTTCAAATCTGCCGTGGACCAGCAGCCAATCAGGAGCAGCCGCGCGGCCGCTCCTAATTGGCTACCAGTTTGAGAGCTCCAATTGGCAGGAGAATAGTGGCAAATTTGAAAAGATGCAGTGGCAGGGGTCTTTAGTAAGTGCTCGAAGTGCCGGTATGCCATACCAGTGTATACTGGCCCACTTTGAGCACTGGGTGGGGCATTATTAATATTCTGCCTTTTGCAGAACTACTACTACCATCATAAATGGCTGCCAGAACATGCCAACACTTTTCTATAAACACTGGTATCACCCACACCACACTGGGACCTCTGGTGCACTTGAGAAAAATTTTAGAGATTTCAGCCTGAACTTGACTGAAACTGTGACCGGGAACTTCATACTGTACTTTGGTTTTCCTAGTTGGGCTGATCCTGAGTAGATCCTGATCCTGAGTTGATCCTGGGCTGACCCTGAGTTGAACATGCATATTTCCATGTCTATGCAATGCCTGTATGGGTAATCGGAAAATGCACATAATTCGGTCACACCACTTCCAACTGAAAGGGTGTCACTGGGCTGTAATTGGGCATTCTCATGTACAATAGGTAATGCTCACTGACGGAATCGCAGACTATGCAGACTTGTGCGTTATTGTAAATATGTCTCTTCAGACAAATCTTTTGCATCTAGTATAGGGATGGTGCAAGTACACAATGATGATGATGATGACGACAGGAATCAAACCCAACACACGGATTACAACTCAGCATACATGCACAAATATATATTTATATCCATGCACGCAATGCGGGCACAGTGGTGGTTGACTTGTGTTCAACTCTGCTTTTTAGTTTGATGATGATGATGCTGATTATTATTTATGTATTTCATGTTTTTCATTTTCTTTACATTGAAGCACCAGTTACCATTATACAGATGTTGATGATGATGACTGGAGTCTCAATAGCATGATGATACACTTTATAGCATACTGTATATGCAATTATGTATTAACAAATAAATGCATTTTACAGCCATGTTTTTAATGTCAATACATCCACAATAGCATCTGTACAATGGGCTTCATTTGTTAATGACTGTGGTATCATACCGTGCAATGCTGTAAGTCATCTGTCTCATTTCTAACTTATATAAAATATACTTTAGGAGCCCACTCCAGCACTCTGATGGATCCTTATACTTCTTTAAGGACGGTTGGTGAACATTTTGTAAGGTAACCTCTCTTGATTTGGAAGTACTTGTATGGCTTTGTGAAACACAGGGTTTGGTTCAGAGTCATGCGATCAGCACAAAATGCTGATGTTCACGTAGTCGATCATGCTTTGCACCTTCGCAAAAATTTCAGAAACCCCTATGGGGCATGTATTATACAGAATGTACACACAAAGGTGCTGTTTTGATCAGGACAGATGGTATCAGAAAGGAGGCAGAAAACTGATTTGCGTTCCTGGGTGGTAACTGGGAGGTGGCTACTAGTGCAAGCAAATATAGGCCATTTAGTGGGCATGTTATAGGAGCGTTACAGCCATGTCAATGCAAGAGTCTGCCCGGAGGGTCTTGCGTTGGTGGGGAAGAAGTGGTATGCAAGAACTGTGGAGGTCGGATATAGAACTTCCTCATGCAGGTGTAATGAGAAGCACGCAGGAGCGTGACGGTAGTGTTCTGATGTTCGCTGTGAACCAGGCTGGTTACCGGAGCACTATATACTGGATTGGGTACTGATATTACAAGGAACTGGATTGGTTACCGGCGCAGCAGAGAACCGGGCTGGTTACAAACGTGCCTGAACCAGACTGGTAACTGGAGCACTAGATACCAGATTGGGTACCGGAATCGTGAGGGACCGGATTGGTTACTGGTGCAGCAGAGAACCGGGCTAGTTACCAGCGTGCCTGAACTGGACTAGTTACCGGAGCACTAGATACAACTGTACTGGCAAGTAGTTTGGTGAAAATAGCAGAAAACATTAGCTGCCAGGAGACCTGAACTTGAAGCTTGAGAGTGATGATATTCAGGCACCGGAATGCTGCCCGATGCTTCCTCTTAATCCTCCCGCCCTCTTTCCATTGGGTCCGGAGGTTACATGGGTATGGACACCCGTGATTGGTTTTCCAGCATCAGCTCACTGCTGGGACAATGGCAGCACCCATACATCGTGGCAGCCGGGTGCTCACGATGGCCCTGCACAGAAGACGCCAGCCTCCCCCTGAACTCCCCGGAGCTCCGGAGCCGCGCTGAGAAGTAAAGGGGTAAGTGCGGCAGCCACGCTTCTTGACATACATTCACCGATGAACAGCCGCAGACATAGGAGGCTATGGTCAGATGGAGAAACTGCACGTGCAATATGCCAGTTTTAAAACGTGCACAAAAACTAAAAGTGGGGATCTCAGTTCTTACGCATTCATCTGCACGAATGTACACAAGAGAAGGAGTTTGTTGTGCCATTTGCAGAATATATTAGTAGACTGTACTAAAAATGAACAATGACTGTGGCTGTCCAATATTAAATAATTAACTATACGACAGTGATAACCAGTAAGTTGAACAGAACAAATACAGGTACTTCTCAAAGTGATCAAGTACAGTTAGCCTCAAACCAATGCACCAGAGTCCCCAAAACAAGATGAAAGTGTGTCAAATTCAACTGCTAAATAGTATCTATGCTGCAGTTGTGTAGTAGTACAATAGTTCTAAAAATTTAAGTATGCATTGCATGTTGTCTGAGATGGGATCCGGTCAGAATCCCGACTATCTGGATTTTAGCAGTTGGATTACCGACACCGGACTCCTGACACAGAATGCTGGCGCTGGCAAGATGGCACTCACCTAAAGTTACAAGTTGATACAAGACTTATTGTAGCTTCCACACTGGACTATCTGAAATGATGTCACAACTTATAGTGGGGTTGGGCCTGGCACAGTATGACAGAGAACCCTGTTGTGAATGTAAATTGTGAATTTACCTCTAAAACTAGTGAGCGGATTCGGTTTTACTCGGTTTTACTCGGTTCTCAAAACCGAATCTTATTGGCTATCCAAAACACGTGACATCAGTGAGCCAATAAGATTCGGTTTTGAGAACCGAGTAAAACCGAGTAAAACCGAGTAAAACCGAATCCGCTCATCACTAACTAAGAGTTGTTTTCTTCATGACTGTGCCTAGATTATGCTATTTTTGGAGCATTTTACAATTGTGAGAGCAACTAGCATATCTATTATCTGCACCTGCACAAGCCTAGTCTCTAGGCATGCAAATGACACACCCGTGAGATGGTTATTCTTTATGTAAATGTGGTACCCTGGAAAAATGGTGTATACTCATTTTACAAATAAATGACAGTGATTGCACCTGACTTCCATTTGGCTGGCGCAGCAGAGGTTAAGGTATGGACCAGAATCGGGTCACATGTCCTGTTTATGAGGTGGCAGGATCGGATTGGAAAGTAAAGCTGAGAGCAAGAGGAGCTTTGTGGGAAGAAGAGGGCGTGAACACATTGCAGCCAGGAATGAATAGGCCGGAAGCCCTTCAGCAGTCCCAATTTAATTCCATAACGCTTCCCTACAACTTTGGCATCCCCTGGATACCTACATATTCAGAAGATATGAAATATAAAGAACATAACACTTTGAAAGAATTTAGAAAGGAATGCGATCCATATACTGTTTGTATGCATTAATGGATGCCCAACAGGTAGAGATCCTATTGGGGAAAATTAAATGTTCAGTTATGCGGGAGGAAGCATCATGGCCTCAGGAGGAAAAGAAAACAACAGATCAAGTTTTACAGCTTCAAGACAATGGGGAGCAGAGTTTATGCTACCCCCGCCACCATCTTGGCTTCATCTCATCACCAATAACAGTTTAGAGATTTCGTGTCATGGATATTGGGAAGCCACAGTCCAGATTGGCAAGGCCTGTCTTGAGAATCAGGGATGCCTAGTTTCAAATGTGCATGACAAAGATAGTGTTCCTGTTATTATCAGTATGAACATATTACAGCATTGTCCTGAAGATCTAGTAGCTATACTGAAGAAGGAGATGTCCCAGGTTGTTTATTCTAAGAAACAGGTGTCACAGTATTCAATTTGAAACCCATTGTCATGAAGCCGAACACAGAAACTACTGTCTGGGGAAAGGCCAAGTGTGGACCCCAAGATACCAGGTATGAAGCGTTGGTAGAACCATCTTCAGAACTCGTCAGAGGTGAAGTAGTCATAGCAAGGACATTAGTAACCACAGAAGATGGTCAAGTTCCAATTAGGTTCCTAATTCCACATATCCATGTTGTGAAACTGTATGGAGATGTTCTGATTGCTCAGTTAAGTTGGACACATTGTCAAGAAGTTACAACAGTAAAAACATGTGACAAAGAGGCATCCACTGCTTGTTGGGAAGACATGCAGATTGGAGAAAAAGAGACCCATGCGAGACAGAAGCTAGAAGTGGTAAAGGAGAACCCAAAGTGTTCAGTAAAGGCCCCAACAGATGATCTCCCTTGATCCTATGGACCTATTATGTAACATGTGTAAGTCAATCTTACTGGCAGTTGGAATCTCTAATCATAATCCTTACCAGAAACAGCACAAGAGCTGCAAGTGAGAGAGGAACCAGTGGTGGCAGAAGAGATGTAAATGACCCCCGTATAAGAAGATCAGAGAGAGGTACAAGAAGGATACTGCCTATTCGGTACCAGTGAAAAGAAAGAAAAGGAAAAACCTCTTGGATTGAAAGTTTTTTTTATGGTTATTCAGAATGTATTTTTAGGAAATGTTTGAAAAACCTGTTGCAATATCTTTTATGGTATAGAATTGGGAATTCCTGAAATTGCTATTTTTGAGAATGCAAACAAGGCATGTCAAATTTTGCAGAAAAAAATGGCAAGAATTTCATGTGTAGGCCTAGTATAGTGAAAGACATCCTGCGTGAGGATATGCATATTTCCAGCGAGGAGGAATATGGTACCCCGAAAAAATTGTGTATACCCCTTTAACAAATAAATGACAGTGATTGTACCTGACATTTCATTTGGATGGCACAGCAGGGGTTAAGGGACGGACCAGAGTCGGGTCACATGTCCTGTAAATGAGGTGGCAGGATCGGATTGGACAGTAAAGCTGAGAGCAAGCAGAGCTTTGTAGGAAGAAGATGGCATGAACACATTGGAGAGAAGTCATTGTGAATAGCAGTCGTCCTTTGAGGAGTGAAGCAGGACAGCCGTGTTGTGAGAGCTGTGTGGTCATGCAGGGAGGTGGAGAACAATGCTGCAGGGTCAAGGGAGTGGGGTGCTTCTGCAAGCTGGAGAGAGCTGGGAGAGTGTATGTTAGATGCCACATTCGGGGACCAGACACCACCAGGCCTGTACAGAGGCATGAAAGCCGCAGCCATCATTGAAGTGATGAAACCCACTGAAAAGGACAAGCATGGGTGAAGAGTAATCTTAGAGGTTCGGAGTGAGTAGCAAAGACTGTTGTTGTTGTTGCGTACTGCAGGTGGGTAATTGCTGAGCCCTATTGTCATTTGTCACATATACACCACCCACAACCACATGAAAGTGGGAGGAGGCTGACAGGTCTGTTATTGAGAATCACACAGCGCTGAACAGTGTAAAGACACTTATTGTTTGGCCAATTAGTACTTATTTGTTTGGATGATCAATATAGATTCATTAATTTGTTTTGGATAGTAAAGTCAGAGGCATTTGTTCCTTGGGGTAATTATTACTAGAAAAACTGTTGATTGCTAAGAATTTCAAGACACATATTCCTGTTCAAAATTTGAGTACAGTGACATATTTTGTTCTAACTCAGAGAGTACGGTGTTTAAATCCAGGATCAGTAAGTACAGTTTAAACCACAGCCCCATTGCAACACTGCGGCACTGTAGGATCTCCATCCCTTGTGCAACCCCATAGCCCCATTGCAATAGTGTGGCACCGTAGGATCTTTAAGCTCCACCATAAATTGCTTGTGAACATTGGGACAATTCATTTAAGGACATTTACAAAAATAGTGATTGTTTTTTTGTTCAAATTATAGTCTTAATTGTCTTAATTGTCTTCTTTGCAACAGTATCTTTCAGAATCTGCATGTATCTGTGATTAGATTGATTGAATTTTTGAATTATTGAGTTGTCCAGGGAGGATTCGGTCAGAATCCCAGCAGTCTATTCCCAACACCAGAATCCTGACACAAATCATAATGCTGACACCGGCACCCTGAATAGGTTCACCATCCTGGTTCCAGAAACCTTATAGCCAGGATGCCAAAAGAGGAGACACCACTGACTGGAAAGGTAAGCCGTGTGTGTGTGGGGGTTAGGTTAAGGTGCGGGTGGAGGGTTAGGGTTAGGCTGCAGCCCACGGGTCAGGTTTAGGCTGTGGGAAGGGAAGGTTAGGGTTAGACACAAGGGGGAGAAGGTTAGGGATAGGCTGCAGGTGGGAGGGTTAGGTTTAGTATGAGGGAAGGGTGGGTTAGGGGGCCAGGAGAGGAAGGTAAGTATATTTACCTTCCCCTGTCAGGATTATGAACATTGGGATGCCACGGTCGGTATTCTGACTGCTGGCATCCCGAACATCGGCAAATCAAACCCAACCCGTTCAGGGTATCGTGAGTTGTAGGTAAATGTTATTACCATCATATCATCCAAATTAATTGTATTCTTCATTGTGATTGTATTTTTTCAATTGTTATAATGTGATTGTCTAATTTGTGCCATGTATCCAATAGTCACATTCTATCCAGAATTCCTTGCGGAACAATAAAGATAGTTCCCTAAGGAGATTACTGTACTTGAACTCTGTGCTTGTGTTCAATATCTCCTACAGATGTAGCCACCTTTATCTTGACTGGCTGAGGCGTTTGTCCCGATCGAGCATACGCAGCGTTCCGGGGTGTAGGGAGGCGCGCTTAGTCACAGAGAGGCGTACCTAATCGCACGGAGAGCGTTTGGCGTTACCTTTACATGTAATACCTGTGATCATCCACCAGATGTCGCTTTTTACAATCATCACTGCGCATGCATGTGGTCTCCCGTAAAATACAATACTGAAATAAATAATAAGGACTACTTTACTAAGGCGTCTCATTACGCTGCATACAGTAAATACTCATTACGCTGCATTATTTAATACAGTAAACACTCATTACGCTGCATTATTTAATACAGTATATACGGTACAGGTGCAAATAGTACAGCATACAGTATATGATCCATCTACAGTACTTTATGAATATGTGAGCGTCCAAGTCCCGCAGACAAAACAACATAAAACCAGTAGTGTACACTGTCGCAAATGGACGTGTTAGAAGTTCACTATTGCCTCTTGAGATTAGGAATTTTGTACAGTATGTTAGCGTCCTAATCCCGTAGCCATTACAGCATAATCAAAACCAATGGATTTATTCATCTGTCTGCAGCGAAGTGGTGAAGTGTTCCGCTTCCTATACTCAGAGTCCCGGGTTCGATTCCTAAAGTACGAATGCATGTTAGTTTTTTCCAGACACTTTATTATTATTTTTATTCACATAAACCAGGGCAAAGCTGCAGGAGCGGTTCTACTGTTAAGGTTCTATGCACCGTACAGTACACATACAATTCTGTAGCAGGGTAGACTCAATAGAAATGGCTACCACCTATGACTCCTTGCCCCATGGAGGCCCTAGGCTACAGAGCAAGTAACAGTCCAGATTTTGCAGGCTATGGGGCAATGCTGAAGGAGCGTCACAATCCCCTAGCTAAAATAAACAGGGGCGATAGGAATAAGTGAGGTCTATGCACATTACGGTACACCGGACTCGATCGCATAGCACACTGGCAAAATTGCCACCGCCCCTGAACCCCCACCATGTGGCAGGCAGCGCTCGGAAATGGAGTGAGAGATGGTATAAGTTTTGCAGGCTACGGGGCAATGCTGAAGGAGCGTCACAATCCCCTAGCCAAAACACACAGGGGCGATAGATATAAGCGAGGTCTATGCACATTACGTTACACCACGCTCGATCGCAAAGCAAACTGACAAAACACAAGTTTTACATAAAGCAGGGCAAAGCTGCAGGAGAGTTTCTACTGTCAAGGTTCTATGCACCGTACGGTACACATACAATTCTATAGCAGGGCAGACTCAATTGAAATGGCTACCGCCTGTGACTCCTAGCTCCATGGAGGCACTCGGCTATGGAGCAAGTAACAGCAAAGATTTTGCAAGTAACAGCAAAGATTTTGCAGGCTACGGGGCAATGCTGAAGGAGCGTCAGAATCCCCTAGCTAAAATACACAGGGGTGATAGGGATAAGCGAGGTCAATGCACATAACGATACACCGCAAAGTTCCCCATGGTTTTGATTATGCCTTTTCTTTGTACACGGTATTTTCCACTGCCTCGCCCTACCCCCATCCCACTTTCCGCTTCCCCCTGGGAGCCTGCAAAGTACATGCAGTAGACAGGTAGGGAGTTCCGATCAGGTTACAAGACATGTGCAACAGCCGACTCTGATTTATGTGAAACCTGTGTGCACCCTTCCATTGAATGTATAACAAAGAAAAAAAATAATAATAAAGTGAATGTTATAGGAACACATAAAAAAAAGGTTGGCACTTCCTTCCCATTGGTGTTGGTTTATGCCTTAGGGGACACGGACGCTAATACTTGTATTTCAAGAGCACGGTATTTTCCACTGCCTCTCCCTACCCCAATCGCCCTTCCCCCCAGGGAGCCTGCACAGGTCATGCAGTGGACAGGGAGGGAGTTCAGGTCAGGTACAATACACAAATGCCGACGATCTACAGTACTGTGTTGCTCAGTTAGTTGCGTCGGAATACACTAATTCATACTCATTACCACTGTGTATTTGTATATAGCAGAATGAAATGCTGCTACAGATTTACTTTGATTTATGTGAAACCTGTGTGCACCCTTTCATTGAATGTATAACAAAGAAAAAAAAATATAAAAAAAAAGGTTGGAACTTTGGGACTCTCAGCGTGGGAGGTGGGAGCCTTCATCGCTAGGTTGGTATGGAAGGGGAGACAATTAGCTACTGTAGGGTACCAACCCCAAGTTTCTGTGACCCCCACAAGGCTCATGGCAAGCGTCGGAACCCATGGTGGGTCTGAATTAACGGGCCCATTATAGTCTATGGGAAAATGGGTCCAATTTGTGTACTGATATCTCTGGTTCTTGGTGTCCCAGAGACTCAGGACTGGTACCATACAAAAGAGGAGACTCTTGGCTTTTGGGGCAGACCAACCACTAGTTTATGTGACACTGGAAAGGGAAATGGGAAGCAACCATGTATCGGGTCCCCTCCTGTTGTCCGCCTAGCTTGCACAGGATGCAGGGTTTATGGCTACATAGGAAGTACTGTACAGAAATGCTAAGCATGGTAATTTGACATCCAGGAACATAGGGAGGAGTTTTTATCTCTCTCCATTATACTTAGAAAAATTACACTTGCCACTGTACGTTACAAGCTGTTCATGCTAATTAGTACACTAGTAGAACATACTGTACAGAGATACTAAGGACAGTGATTTGGCATCCACAAACTTAGGGAGGAGCTTTAATCTCTCTCCATTGTAATCTTTCTAAGTATAATGGAGAGAGATAAAAGCTCCTCAGTAAGTTCCTGTATGCCAAATCACTGTTCTTAGTATCTATGTACAGTATGTTCTATTAGGGTACTAATTAGCTGTTCGTGCTAATTAGTACCCAAATAGAAAATACTATACAGAGATACTAAAGACAGTGATTTGGCAACCAGGAACTTACGGAGGAGCTTTTATCTCTCTACATTATACATAGAAAGATCAAACCTGCCACTGTACGTTACAAGCTGCTCGTGCTAATTAGTACACTAGAAGAACATGCTGTACAGAGATACTGCGGACAGTGATTTGGCATCCACAAACTTAGGGAGGAGCTTTTATCTCTCTCCATTATACTTAGAAAGATTACAATGGAGATAGATAAAAGCTCCTCCCTGAGTTCCTGGATGCCAAATCACTGTACTTAGTATCTCTGTACAGTATGTTCTACTAGTGTACTAATTAGCACAAACAGCTTGTAACGTACAGTGTCAAGTTTAACCTTTCTAGTATAATATAGAGAGATAAAAGCTCCTCCCTAAGTTCCTGGTTGCCAAATCACTGTCCTTAGTATCTCTGTATAGTATTTTCTATTAGGGTACTAATTAGCACGAACAGCTTTTAACTGAATGCCAAATCACTGTACTTATTATCTCTGTACAGAATGTTCTATTAGGGTACTAATTAGCACGAACAGCTTGTAACGTACAGCGGCAAGTTTAATCTTTCTATGTATAATGGAGAGAGATAAAAGCTCCTCAGTAAGTTCCTGGATGCCAAATCACCGTACTTAGTATCTCTGTACAGTATGTTCTATTAGGGTACTAATTAGCTGTTCGTGCTAATTAGTACCCTAATAGAAAATACTATGCAGAGATACTAAGGACGGTGATTTGGCAACCAGGAACATAGGGAGGAGCTTTTATCTCTCTATATTATACATAGAAAGATTAAACTTGCCATTGTACGTTACAAGCTGTTCGTGCTAATTAGTACACTAGTATAACATACTGTACAGAGATACTAAGTACAGTGATTTGGCATCCACAAATTTAGGATGGAGCTTTAATCTCTCCATTGTAATCTTTCTAAGTATAATGGAGAGATATAAAAGCTCCTCCCTAAGTTCCTGGGTGCCAAATTACCGTCCTTAGTATCTCTGTACTCTATGTTCTACTAGTGTACTAATTAGCACGAACAGCTTGTAATGTACAGTGGCAAGTTTAATTTTTTTATGTATAATGGAGAGAGATAAAAGCTCCTCTGTAAGTTCCTGGATGCCAAATCACCATCCTTAGTATCTCTGTACAGTATGTTCTACTAGTGTACTAATTAGCATGAACAGCTTGTAACGTACAGTGGTAAGTTTAATCATTCTATGAATAATGGAGAGAGATTAAAGCTCCTCCCTATGTTCCTGGATGCCAAATCACCATCCTTAGTATTTCTGTACGGTATGTTCTACTAGTGTACTAATTAGCACAAACAGCTTTTTTACCGGATGCCAAATCACCGTACTTAGTATCTCTGTACAGTATGTTATATTAGGGTACTAATTAGCACGAACAGCTTGTAACGTACAGTGGCAAATTTAATCTTTCTATGTAAAATGGAGAGAGATAAAAGCTCCTCAGTAAGTTCCTGGATGCCAAATCACCGTAATTAGTATCTCTGTACAGTATGTTCTATTAGGGTACTAATTAGCTGTTCGTGCTAATTAGTACCCTAATAGAAAATACTATACACAGATACTAAGGACGGTCATTTGGCATCCAGGAACTTACTGAGGAGCTTTTATCTCTCTCCATTATACAAAGAAAGATTAAACTTGTCACTGTACATTACAAGCTGTTCGTGCTAATTAGTACACTAGTAGAAAATGCTATACATAGATACTAAGGATGGTGATTTGGCATCCAGGAACTTACTGGGGAGGTTTTATCTCTCTCCATTATACATAGAAAGATTAAACTTGCCGCTGTACGTTACAAGCTGTTTGTGCTAATTAGTACCCTAATAGAACATACTGTATAGAGATACTAAGTACGTTGATTTGGCATCCAGTTAAAAGCTGTTCGTGCTAATTAGTACACTAGAAGAACATACTGTACAGAGATACTAAGGACGGTGATTTGGCATCTAGGAACTTACAGAGGAGCTTTTTTCTCTCCATTATACATAGAAAGATTAAACTTGCCACTGTACGTTACAAGCTGTTCGTACTAATTAGTACACTAGTAGAAAATACTATACATAGATACTAAGGATGGTGATTTGGCATCCAGGAAGTTACTGAGGAGCTTTTATCTCTCTCCATTATACATAGAAAGACTAAACTTGCCGCTGTACGTTACAAGCTGTTCGTGCTAATTAGTACCCTAATAGAACATACTGTACAGAGATACTAAGTACGGTGATTTGGCATCCAGTTAAAAGCTGTTCATGCTAATTAGTACACTAGTAGAACATACTGTACAGAGATACTAAGGATAGTGATTTGGCATCTAGGAACTTAGGGAGGAGCTTTTATCTCTCCATTATACATAGAAAGATTAAACTTGCCACTGTACGTTACAAGCTGTCCGTGCTAATTAGTACACTAGAAGAACATACTGGGGACTCGGACTCATACAGTACTTACATTTCAAAAGCACTGTATTTTCCACTGCCTCCCACTAGCCCATTGCCCTTCCCCCCTGGGAGCCTGCACAGGTCATGCAGTAGACATGGAGGCAGTTATTCACATAAACCAGGGCAAAGCTGCAGGAGCGGTTGTACTGTTACGGTTCTATGCACCATACGGTATACATACAATTCTGTAGCAGGGCAGACTCAATTGAAATGGCTACCGCCTGTTACTCCTTGCCCCATGGAGGCCCTCGGCTATGGAGCAAGTAACAGCACAGATTTTGTAGGTCATGGGGCAATGCTGAAGGAGCGTCAGAATCCCCTAGCTAAAATACACAGGGTCGATAGGGATAAACGAGGTCTATGCACTTAACGATACCCCAGACCCCATCGCATCACAAACTGACAAAATGTCCAAGGCACATGAACATCCGCCTTGTGTCAGCACTCAGCTATGGAGCGAGTGACGGCATAGGTTTTGCAGGCTACGGGGCAGTGCTGAAGGAGCGTCGGGATCCCCTAGCTAAATACACAGGGGCGATAGGGTTAAGCAAGGTCTATGCACATAATGCTACAAGGCGGGGGTTCATGTGCCTCAGACATTTTGTCACTTTGTGATGCAATGGGGTCTGGTGTATCGTTATGTGCATAGACCTCGCTTATCCCTATTGACCCTGTGTATTTTAGCTAGGGGATTCTGACGCTCCTTCAGCATTGGCCCATTCTTTGAACACAGTATTTTCCACTGCCTCGCCCTACCCCCATCCCACTTTCCCCTTCCCCCCTGGGAGCCTGCACAGTGCATGCAGTAGACAGGTAGGGAGTTCCCATCAGGTTACAAGGCAAGATTTATGTGAAACCTGTGTGCACCCTTCCATTGAAGGTATAACAAAGAAAAATATTATAATAAAGTGAATGTCACGGGAACTCTTACGCTCATACTGTACATGTATTTCAAAAGCACGGTGTTTATGCATTGTATATACTTTCTTTTACACAATTAGTTGCGTCTCCATACACAATCTTGCGTCTGCATACACAAGTTTTTAACATGTTCGTTTGTGTCTGTATAAACTTTTTATTCATATTGAGAACTCTCACCGTCTGACCATTGGTCACCATCTATTAACATTACAGTCGTCACTGACCATTTGCCAGAGCTGTAGATCAATCCGCCACTATACGATCGAAAGTACTGGATTAGTGGAGCATTAGCCACCCAGTGGTGGAGATGTGTAATGCATGCTGAGTGTCTAGAATAGCCTCAACGCGCCTGCCTGTGATTAAACTCAGCAAGCTAAGCTATCGCCTTAGCGTGACTAAACGGCCGTCTAGGCGGAGAATCGGTCAAGATAAAGGTGGCTACATCTGTACCTCTCTGAACCACATACAGTGAACAAGGTATAGGGAAAACATCTTAGGGAAAGGGTCCATCACACAGCCACTGAACACCTGTGATACCTCTTCCAACCACTTAGACAGTTGCCAACCTCAGGTGTTACACAAATGTCCCCATTACCACCAAGTTGCCAAACAGTGACACTTATTCAGCCAAAAGTGAGATGTGTCTGAGATTCGTCTAATGCCTGATGGCAAATAGAAGGAGAAAAATGACAACAAATATGACCAAATATAAGCATTGTGCAGACCACTATGGTCTGTGCAGTACTTCTTAGGGTTAAATGTAAAGAAATAATTAAATATTATTGAAAAAATGGCATGGGAATTTCCTCAAAAAGCATAGCCAGCCTCAGACCTCTGATACCACTTTCAAACAGAAAACTTGGCAATTACCTGGGTCGTGTTACCAGTCTCTTTCTGACACCCCCCCCCCCCCCCCCACTTACAGACAAGCAAATTACTGGGTCGAGAATTTTGACTGATAATTTGCCGATCAACACAGGTATTTTGTCTGTGTGAAAGTGTCAACCCGAGTCGGAATTCCCGGGTCTCCAACCCTGGTAAATTCCAGGGTCAATGTCCCAGGAAATTCAACCTGGGTTGACCCTTTTACACAGAAAAAGGACCCGTGTTTTTCATGAAATTACCAGGTAGAACTGCTTCAACCAGTAATTTCAGTTTCTGTGTGAAAGGGGTATTAGCCCATTCTGGTACTGGAATAATAAATAACACTATGCTGGATCAGCTGGAGGGGGGCTTTGCCATCCCAGAGAGACACACGTCATGGGGTCCCCATGCTTTTTTTATTATAATTTTCAACTCATTCTTCACTTTTAACCCTTAAGTGGGTAGTTGGGTCAAAATCACCATTGGAAATAGATTAACTGTACATTATCAATAGATTCATTAGACCTTTACCAACAAGAAAAAATATATTTGAATAATCAATTTTGTAAATTAAAGTCCTTATTCTAAAGTCTTAGAAATTACAACATTTTTTAAATTAAAAATCACTCAACATAAAGTTAAAAATAAAGTTTGAAACTGAAAATAACATTACCAAAATAACAAAGTAGTAAAAAAATCAAACAAATGTCATAAAAACATCAAATATATGGCATCAAAACATTAAGTACGGGTGTAGCCATGCTCATCGTGGCTGTGACTAGGCTTGGGTGCGCACACAAGTATTACTCACAGTGACATTCCTTTGACACTGCATTGAGTGGCAAAAGGATCCCGGTGTACTAAGGCGCAGGTTTGACTAGGTGTGCTGTATGGCTACATCTGTATATGGCACAAAAACATTGAATAAATGCAACTATTATAATCACTCATCTTAATTTGAGCTACTTCCTTCCTCATTTTCCAAAGAAGATTTACAAATCTGTTTCATTTGAGACATGCACATGAATTTTTCACATTTGAAACAAAAACATTTTTTTTTTGTCTTGCCTTCTTGGACAAACTATAATGCATCTTGCAGAAGAGCAGACTGAATGAGAAATTGAAGGTCTTGGGGCAGGTTGACTTTGCATACTTGTATGCTTTCTTCTTCAGCAGTCTGGGAATATTTGTCACTCGAAAAATTCTAGTCCCAATCCCCTCAGAAATTTTCTTAAGTACAGTTTTGTATCAGGATTGTTTGCCAAGTAGATAATTTGAGCATTGATACCTGTAATGTCCAAAATTCTGAAGACTGCTCGTTTTCACTCACATTAATAGCTTCATCCTGAGACTTCATTTGGTTCATCATCATCTGATGAGTGTAAATAAATGTCACCATCGTCTTCGCTGACTTCCAGAATAAACTTTAACAATAATGACATCTTACTGTAAAGGAAGCTGTAATGTAAAAACATCAACACATTGCACTAAATTATGATAATAATCAGATATTGCAATACCAAAAAACCAAAAGAGGATAACGTAACTACTACATACCTGGGGTGTTCACAGCACCTGGCTACACTTCACTTCACAAAGGAAAAACTATAGCCCATGGAATAGCTTTGGGTGCAATTACATCAACTATAACCTGTAACTGTAACTGAAACATAGACAGTAAATTTCATTTTACAATTAAAGACTGTGGGAGTACTTTGTGTACCCCACATACACATTAAAAGGTTAACCCTAGAAATCACTGCACAGATCCTAGTGATCTGTGCAATGCTTCTCTCCCAAAAATTACTCTTTGTGGGTTTATCCCTTGATTTTGAGGTTGGCTTTGGTTGGTCCAAAACCGACCTTTAGTAAATTTGGGGATTATTTAACTGTCTTCCAAAAAACATAGATTTTTTTCAGATATTCGATTATGGTTGGAAATTTTATTTATTTTTTGGTCCATTTTTCACTTGGTTATGCTTATGGCCTTGGCAAATCTCTGTTTTGCAAAATCGTCTGAAAACCAATTAAAGCTACAAAAGCGTCCAACATCAATCTTTAGTAAATATATCCCATTATCTGTTTTTGCCAATACAAGATCCTACAGAATTACAACACTTCATTGTCTAATGAATGATACCTGTATTTGTACAGTTCTTCTCTTTACCACGTGCAATCAACATCACAGGATTTAAAATTTCAGGATTGAAAAGCTGTTGGAACTGGGTATACGGTAGATATTGTGGAGTATCTTCTATGCAAAATGTATCTTCAATATGTTCATCATAGAGAACAAAAATATCTTTGTCATCTGTCAAATCTTCATGTATAACCTGGCTCTAGTTGGATGTAGAATTCCAATCCCCTTTTGAATTCCTGGGGCAAAATTTATTAACATTTGATTTTGGTGATTCAAGGGATTTGGCATTCTGTTTCAATTCGATTTCCATTCGATTTGGATTGAACAGATTTACTAAAGCCCAAATTGTATGTCAAATCAATTCTAAAAGCAGATTCAAGTCATATCACAATAGAAATCAAATTTCTGAAATACATTGACATTTTACCATAGAACATCATAAAATCCCCACATTTTTTAAAGTTTAATTTGAAATCAACTTCAAAAATGAACCTCAAATCGAACTTCAAATTTCCAAATGTTTAGATTGACCTTGGACATTCGATTTTGCCTTCTAAACCCATTGTAAAGATAGGAAATTGATAATGATGACTTTTTAAGTACCCATAAACACACAGGGCAGTGTGAAAGTTGCACAAATGGGTGCCCAAGGCTATGGTATGTTGTGCACCTACCTGCACAATGCAAAACACCACCGTACTGAGAAAACACTGTAGGATCAATCTGAGCACCATCAGCAGCTTTATGAGTTGAATAGAGCACATATTTATACTTATAGACATAATGTTTTTTATTATTATGCAATAGATTGCACCAGAGCACAATATTGGGCAATTTTTCTGAAAAATACATTGAAATTTTCCAAAAATATGAATGAAGTAACTGCCTATACTGATTCAGCCCATGATGTCTACATCCTCAGCAATTGATCCCTGTCTGTCAAAAATCTTGTTGAAGAAATGCCAGAGGGATGGTTGTTGTGTAAAATACCAGTATGTGTTAATAAAGCATCTAATAAAGACAAAGAGTCACATATTGCCACCCAATCCATGACAGAATGCATCTTTTTATGAATTAAAAAAAGTAATTCAAAATACATATTTTTATTTCATTTTGCACACAAAAAAAATCACTGTTGTGCTCTGAGGTAGTCAATTGCATAATTGCTCAAAAACCCCACATCAATTATGTTTTCATGTTTAAAACAGTGTAAAGAGGGAGCTTCCCCTTCAATTTGTGTGCATGTGATACATTTGGACCAATAGGAAGCAATGAGCATGTTCTATTCGATTTTACATTTGATTTTGCTGGGGATTTCAATGGGGATTTGCGGTTCGATTTAGGAAGTGATTTTATACATTAAATTCTAAATCCTTCCAAACATGAATAAACATCGAATTTGATTGGAAAATTGAATGCAAAATCCATTTTTAGTAAATAAAGCAAATATCAAAAAGTTTAGAAACACTAAAAGGAATCAATTTCAATCGATTTGGAAGATTCATAAAGTCCTTCCCAAAATCGAATTTTAGTAAATATACTTCCTGGTATTTTAGGATCACCAAGATAAAGGGGGTAATTCCAAGTTGACCGCAGCAGGAAATTTTTTAGCAGTTGGGCAAAACCATGTGCACTGCAGGTGGGGCAGATATAACATTTGCAGAGAGAGTTAGATTTGGGTGGGTTATTTTGTTTCTGTGCAGGGTAAATACTGGCTGCCTTAATTTTACACTGCAATTTAGATTGCAGATTGAACTCACCACACCCAAATCTAACTCTCTCTGCACATGTTATATCTGCCCCCCCTGCAGTGCACATGGTTTTGCTCAACTGCTAAAAAAATTTCCTGCTGCGATCAACTTGGAATTACCCCCAAAGTCCAGAGTGTTGTGATTAAACATGCATGGAAATCTACATGCTGCATATATTTGTCTCATTGACTGCATACATTTACTGAATGTTGTATCCTTATTTCAGCACCATTAAAGCATTCACCTGAATATTCTACACTGTTTATTGGACAAAGGTGTTGATGTCAATGCTACTGACCTTAACTGCAACTGGATCAACTGGATATTTTTTTATCTGACAGTATTGTGTAGTCTACATTATAGTAGTAACATCGCACTCGACCTGTACATTGTATGTGTTACAGTTAGAACGATTACCTGGTAAAGAACAAATAAGCATCTGAGATCTTCAGATTTTTGCTGTCTTAATAGAAGCAGAGCTGCCTTTTTAATCTGAATCTGGTTGGTAAGGAGCTGTCATTTCTGTGACACATATTTGCAGCTGAGTCTGCTGCACTGTGTGAGCCCAGCTCACTACTGTTAAATGTGCTGCTTGGATTTTCTGCATGCTTTTTGCTGTACTCTCTGCCTTATATCTCAGAGGTCTATTCATGTATATCACAAAAACTGAATTGTTACTTATCACTATACATCACATTGGTTTGATGCGATGTATAGCTTAGATAAGTAGCAATTCATGTATACTCACCTTTCTGGCGATGCGGTATCCCGGGCTCCAGCAATGCTATCTTCTCTGGCGGCCCCCTCTGCGGTGTTGGATTCAGCTGGCGGGTCCTTCTGCGCATGCACCGGCTGACCACCAAGGAGGCTGCTGCGAGGTCAGGGTGCAGAGCCAGCATGGGGCAGAGAGCAGGGAAGCATTGAGCTTCCCTGCTATTTCCACACTGATGTTCAGGTTGTGCCATCCTGAGATGGAGAATCTGAAATCCATGGAGAAGCGGAAAGCTGATCTTTCTGTTCCTTCATGACTCACACTCACCATACTGTATTATAGTGATGTGATTTAGTCACAGAGCAGGGGAGCCGTTGGAAAAGTCAAGGACTTCTCCACGGTAACCTGCTCAGTGATTAGCACAAAGCAGAGAAAAGCCCTGTTTAACACAAAACAGGGCTTGTCTGTGCTACATGAATAGGCCCCTCAATAACACTCACTCTGCTACCCTTTTGTCTTTTACTGCTTGAAATTGATTCTTGCTTTTGCCACAGTACTCTCTCCACAGACTCTTCAAATTCACTGCAAATCTGGCTCCAAAGTCACTGTTATACTAGATTGCTGTGAAAGAGGACTAGTGGTTTCCAAGGCAACTTGCCCCACCTGAAGTGTCAACTGAATCGAATGGGATAGGACAACTAGGGTCAGAGAGAGGCAGTCCTTATAAGTGACTGACTTAGAATGACCGAAAGAATTTAATAATACCTGGGATTTAATGTTTTAATGATACACATTTAGAATCCCAAGTTTTTATGTTTATCTGTCTCCCTAAGCAAAAGCAAGAGTGTTAATGGCAGCTCCTGGGTCCAGCAAGTAACCATAATAATGAATTATTGTCTGTAAGATCCCCAGGTACTGCACATGTTCTACTGTAAAAGATTGAGGTAAATCCTGGGGTTCTCCTGTAGGATGAAGAGTCCCATGTACTGTATGTAGTAGTGATAACAGCACCTAATTCAATACTGAAGAATAAGCTGCTGGCAGGCCCACCATCAAGGGGGGGTGGCGGGTACTCTAGTCCCGGGCGCGGGCTGAGATGGGGCGCGGGTGGTTGTAGTGTGGATCAGGGGGCCAGGTCAGCCACAGAAGAACAGAGGCAGAGGCTGAGTCGCAGCCATCGGTCATATTCTTAATACAGAGCAGGCCGTGAGCCAATTGGAGCTCACGGAACTGGCAGCCAATCAAGAGCTACAATTCGCAGCTCCTGATTGGTTGCTGGTCGGTGAGCTCCGATTGGCTCACGGCCGGCTCTGTATGAAGAATATGACCACGGCTCTGTCTCTCCATGGCTACCTGCCGATGCGCAGTCAGGCAGCTGACATGGCCCCCTGATCCACACTACAACCACCCAGACCCCTCAAAAGGTAGTTTGGAGAATGCAGGGAAGGGGGAAATCGGATAGTGTGTGTGTGTGTGTGTGGGGGGGGGGGGGGGGGGGGCTGCCTTGTGAAGGTCAGTCCCGGGCCCCATCATTTCTGATGGCAGCCCTGGCTGTTGGCAGAGTGTTGCGGTGTCGGATAGGGATGTTAGTCCACACAGCGGTACTTAACAGAATGATTAGTTTATTCATATAACAGGGATAACACCATGTAGTATATAGGAGATGTTCTGCAGTAGCAGGAACTAACAGTATACATGTGATGCAGTTCAGTGGTGACACAGTGACTTAACACTCACAGGATGCGGCTGCGGGGTAGACAAGGTCACACACTCAGGAGAGCAAAAGCTGCATGTCAGTGCAGTTGTCTCTCCTAGGAAGAACTCTCTCAGACTGTGCACTAAACACCTCCTCCTGCATTGAGCTGACACTAGGAGGGAAAATACTAGAGCAGGGAAGCTGCCTCTAGTGCTGGGAATGGAGACAGACCACAGAGTGATCCACTGTCTAACACCCCCCTCAATTAAAGGCTGTCTCCGGTTACATACATTTTCATAACACTTTATCAAAACATTTCTCAATAAAGTTTTCTGTAACTGAAAACATATTAATAAAGCATGGTAAGCAAACAGTAAAACAAATCAACATTTGTCAAAAGTATTCCAGTCCACATTTTGGCATGAACATATTCAGCAAGTGTGATGACAGTCCCTTTGTCAACACATCAGCAGCTTGCTATGTAATCCACATTGATAGACTTGTTTTCCACTAACTCATGGATAAAGTGATGTCTAATGGCAATGTGTTTGGACCGTCCATAATGCTGGAAGACAAATCAATTGCTCCCTTGTTATCACACGCAATGTTGATAGTCTCACTGTGGTAACGAAGGCTAAGCTCACATAATGTCTCCTTTATCCATAAAGCGTCTTTTGCAGTTTCTGTAAGCTCCATGTACTCTGCCTCAGTGGTGGATAGGGCAACAGTGGGTTGCTTTCTGCTCACCCAGCTGACAGCTGTGCCTGCAAAAATGAACAATTATCCCGTATAGGAACAACGGTCATTCTCATCTGATCCCCATTCGGCATCACAGAAAACATCCAAAGTCATACCTTTTGACTTTGTAAACACCAACTTTAATGAACTTGTACCTTTTAAGTTCTTTAAGATTCTTTTGACTGCAATCCTGTGTTGCCTCCATGGGTTAATTGCAAACTGGCTTGTCTGACTTACTGCATGTGTGATGTCGGAGCGATTCCCAATACTTGCATACATTAAGCTACCAACAGCATTTTAATAAGGAATCTCTCTCATTTCCTCTATATCCTCCTGGCTGGTTGGTGACATGGCCTTTACCATCTTTATGCTTTTGTCAACAGGAGTGCTCACAGTTTTCCATCAGACATTCCATACTTGCGAAGTATTGCTTCAATATACTGTATGTCTGTTGATCAATGGTAACAGTCCTAGCTTTCAGGTTTTGTACAATCTTCATGCCTAACACATGATTTGCAGGGCCTACATCCTTTAGCTTGAATCTTTGTTTCAGCTGCTGTTTTACATCAGTAATGTGCTCTTCTTGACCTGCTAACAATAGATCAATCACATAAACAACTATGATGAACCGCTTTTCTTCTATAGTTTTATGATAATAGCAGTGATCAGTCTCTGACCTAATAAAGTTCATCTCTAGGAGCACAGCATCCAGCTTTACATACCAACAATGACCACTTTGCTTTAGGCCATACAAAGATTTCTTTAAGAGGCAAACTTTTCCCTCTTGGAACATATTCTCACCATAATATTCATGTGATTCCATATAAATCTCCTTAATTAAATTTCAATTTAGGAATGCAGAATCAAATTCTAACTGGTATAACAATAAATCATGAAGTGTAGCAATGGCAATGACGAACCTCAAGGTGCTGTACCTTGCTACAGGTGAAAAGATCACTGCATAGTCGATCCCGGATTTTTGTGTGTATCCTTTAGCAACAAGGCGGGCTTTATAATGAGCAATAGTCCCATCTGCATTCAGCTTTCTGCAAAAGACCCACTTGTTCTTGATTGTCTTATGGTTATTCAGCCTGTCAGCTACAGTCTATGTACTGTTATCATCCAGAGCTGACAGCTCTTTATCTATTGCTGACTTCCATTCTTTCCAGTCTCTACTTGATTCTGCTTCCTGTATATTGTGGGGTTCACAGTAAGCTATATTTGCATATTCCTCACTGTATCTTTCAGATGGAACACCTTTATTGCTCCTCATGAAACTCCTGTTTCCTGCTTGGGTATCAGCATTAACACTTTCAGGTTCAGACACACTTTCCACTGCCTATACATCCAGGGATACATATTGTTGCTGTGATTCTTTTTCCACTGTTCCAGTGATTGGTGCTTTCTCATGGAACACCACATCTCTAGACTTTAGAAGATGTTTGTTTGTTTGTAATGCCCCAAAGCCTGTATCCTTTGCTTTCTTCACAGTATCCTAGCATAATACATTCCACTAACTTTGGATCTTTTCACCTTAGGTATATATGCATAAGTTTTACAGTCAAAGAAATGGAGATGATTGACAGCTGGCTTTTTCCTGGACCACGCCTCCAGTGGCGTTTTACCTTTTACGGCTACTGTTGGTGCACGCACAGCTGGCCTTAGTTATAGGCAGGCTATGCACTTGCCTAGGGCATCCAAGCTTGTCTGGGGGCATCCAAGCATGTATCTGCAGAATCTCATGCTGGGACAGTCTGCAAACTATCTGTTACTTGCCAAATGTATTAAGTCAGTACTTGTATACACTGCTGGTTTCATTTGTCAAGTAGAATGCAGACAGTCCATTAAACTCTCTCCGACATACTTGAATGCCCCTGACTTGTGAGACCTCAGACAGCAGAAGCTCAGTAACTGTAATTCCTGGACCTGTGATATTTTCACTGACTATAAAAGGTTATTACTGGATGGCTCCTTATGATGCCACATGTGTAACTACAGTATTTTGGAAGACTGCTCCACATACAGTAAAACTGACATCACATGAGGGAGGGGGACCCTGCCACCCTGCCATCCTGTGTGTGTCCGTTATACCTGTGCAAACCCCAGGTGTCTGCAGGGACATAACATGGGCAGTGTTCTCCCCACACTTTATTTCTTAGTCAGTCCACGTATTAAAATTCCCCTGTAACCCAGCACTGTAACGTGGTCAGTAAGTTGCGTTGCGCTATTTCTATATAAAACATCAGTGTAGCGTGACTTTTGGACACGTCAGACTGGAGAGCAGAGCATATCGCTCCTGCAGTATAAAATAAAGGTCATGCAGTTGCTGGGATTAACAGACACCAGCAAACACACTGAACAGTGAAGAGTATGGCAGTATCTGGACATTGCTGCTATCTGTGTCCATCCAGCAAGTTGGGCTGGCTATCTGTGTCCAACCAGCAAAGGATGAGGCTTGCAAAGGACGGCATACCCTGTGAGGTCACATCCTTGTACGGGTGCCCCTTTAATGGGTGCGAAAGCAAGCACGCACCCAACCATCCTGCCACCCCCATCTCACACAGCACAGTTATAGATCCAGGGAGCTGCATGGGTGCACACACGGACTGCCTGCAAGCAAAAGTAAGTTTTATAAAAAAAAAGCTACTAGCTTTGCTAATGTAGGGTATATGTGTAAGGGGCATTATTTTGTGGAATTATGTGTATTATAGGCATTACTAATGTGAGGCATCTGTGTAAGGTGCATTTCTGTGTGGCAATATGCAGGGTCAAACTGGCCCATAGGGGTACAGGGTAAACACCCAGTGGGCCCCAATGCCTGAATGTTGCTGGGTCAGATGCAGAACTAGCGGCGATGCTAGGGGGCACTAGCCAAAATCTTGCCTAGGGAATAAAATTGGCTAGGGCTGGCTCTGGGCACATTGTTTTTATGATATACTGCAGTAGACACTGCTTCTGCCCAACAACTTTTTTCCATGCCTGCATCACTCAGCATAGTCCATGCTCTCTCAACAATTGTACAATTTGCATGCTCACTCACTCCGTTTTGCTCTGGCGTGTAAGCAATTGTTAGTTGATGCTGTATGCCATATTTTTTCAGGAAATGTGCTAAAACTCTGTTTTCATTGTCAGATATCAAGACAGATATCCGCCATTGTCAAGACTTTTAAATTCAGACCCGTTTGAATCTCTACCAGGTTCTTGTATTCCACAATTTTATTGACAACTTAAATTTTAGCTTTCATGAAATACACGTGTCATCCTTGTGGCATCATCAATAAATGTTATAAAATACCTGTAGCCACTCATTGATTCTATCTCCATCGGACCACATACGTCAGTATGCACTAAGGCTAGTGGTATTTCTGCTTTACTAGTAGACTTAGGAAATGGGGCGCAAGTCTACTTTCCTTTATACAACTCTCACACACAGGTCTCTCAGTATTACTTACCGTGATTTCAGTTGCCTTTCCATTGAGTAGTTTCTTGACATTGTCATATCTCAGATGACCTAGGCGCCTGTGCCACAGCTCCATCAATTGGTTTGAATCAGAGGCCGCCATTGCAGAAAACTCCTCGGTGTCTAGGACATACAGTTTGTTACACCGGGTTGCTGAAGCAATTACAGTCTCATTCTCATTTTGCACCATACATTTGCCCTTTGCAAACTGGACTCTGTAACCCTTTTTCTCCAGGATGCTTACAGCAATGAGATTGCTTCCCAATTCTAGCATGAACAAGACATCTTGGATGTCCGTAATAACTGTTTCACCTTTAATTCATAGACGCACTGTGATTGTCCCAAATTTTGAAGCAGTAAGGAATCCAATCCTTTTTACTGTAATGGGTTCACATGCTGTCAGTGAATTGAACCATTCCTGATTACAACTGAAATGCCTAGTGGCCCCTGAGTCCATGTACCAGCAATCCTTCTTGTGACTATCTGCTATATTCAACGCTGACTCATTTAGTTTGTCATGCTTCTTCTGCGTACCACTGTAATTTCTCAGTCTGCATTCTGAGGCCTTGTGCCCCACCTTGTGATAAATAGCACTTGAACTTGAGCTTTCTGGACTTAGGGGGTCATTCCGAGTTGATCGTAGCTGTGCTAAATTTAGCACAGCTATGATCATCTTCCCTGACATGCGGGGGGGCCGTGCACAGGGCTAGTCCACCCCGCATGTCAGTGCTGCCCCCCCCCCCCCCCCCCACAGAAGTGCAAAGGCATTGCACAGCAGCAATGCCTTTGCACTTCAAGAGTAGCTCCCGACCAGCGCAGCTTTAGCTGCCACGCCTGCCACGCCAATCCCCCTCAATCAGGCAGAGGCAATCGCAGCCCTGCAATGGCCTTCTGCGCATGCGCAGTAGAGACCCGTTTGCTTGGCTGCGAAAAACAGCAGCGAGCGAATGAGTCAGAATGACCCCCTTAGTATCTTTTGTGAATAAGGTAGAACCCTCAGCATGTGTCTCCACAGGAACATGTTCTTGGAACAGCAGCAGCTTGGCTCTTACAATTTCTGTTGTCAGCTTGGTATCGTTAGACTCCAAAGCTACTACCAGGAAATGGAATTCCAGCATCAGATTTTGTAACATCGCCACTTCCTCGTTGTCCATCTGTGTCCCCACAGATGCCAACTGCTGAGCTATTGACAGCATTTTATCAATATAATCGTTCATGTCCTTACAGGCACTTAACTTTGTCCCGTACAGCATACACCTGAAGTTTATTCTTCTCATCAGACCTTTGCCCTCATATGCCATTTGCAGAGCTGCCCACATGCCTTTGGCTGACACTTTCCCGCTGATAATGGAGTAGATGTTTTGTTCCACGGCCAAGCCTATTGTCCCGATGCCTCTATTCACTTCAACTGGGTTTGGGTCTGCTCCTGGCTCAACTGTGACTTTCCACAACTTTTCCCGCTTAAGCTGCATCTCCATAGCGAATTTCCACATTGTGTAATTCTCTAAGCCTTTTAGTTTTTTAAAGTTCATGCTGTTTCCTGTACTGTACATTCTTCTCTATAGTTAATAAAAGTACTTCTTCTTTAATCAGCTGCACTTTTATTTCTTATGTACCTGTCTTTTTAGAATGCCTTTCCGATTTTGGGTCCTGGGCCCATAACCTGTTGGCAGAGTGTATCGGTGTCAGATAGGGATGTTAGTCCACACAACAGCACTTAACCAGGATGATTGGTTTATTTATACAACAGGGATAACAGCTTGTAGTATATAGAAGATGTTCTGCAGCAGCAGGAACTCACAGTATACATGTGATGCAGTGAGCGGTGAGACAGCGACTGAACTCTCACAGGATGCTGCTTCGGGGTAGACAAGGTCACACACTCAGGAGAGCAGAAGTTGCACGTCAGTGCAGTTGAATCTCCCAGGAAGAACTCTCTCAGACTGTTCAGTAAGCACCTCCTCCTGCACTGAGCTGACACTAGGAGGGAAAACACTAGAGCAGGGAAGCTGCCTCTAGTGCTGGGAATGGAGACAGACCACAGAGTGATCCACTGTCTAACATAGGCAACATGCCATAATTTATCCAAAATAGTTCCTTACTGAAAAAAAGAGAAAATGAAAAAATATACAGTAGGTAGACATGTAAATATAAATGTTGTCATGGCCTGCATAGGTAGCCAAAGATTAATAACATCTCTATTATATTACTGCCATGTAAATGGAAATAAAATACAAATAACATTTATATCAATATAAACTTCTTTTGTGTCCACAAAAATACCATATAAAACACTTAATCTAAAATTTGTATGGGTAAACTTTTTCTCAGTATGGGTGTCAATTATAAAGGCAACATAGGGCAATGCAAGGTGTCTAGATTTGCACAATCAGCACTTCTTCTCTAATGCATGAATAAGTTCATGCTTCAGCAAGCAGTGAAATTTCTCATCTACTTACATGTTTTTATGCGCCCATTAACGATCCTTTACAAAAGTGCAAGAATGCAATACAGACTCTGCAAAGACAGTCACTTGACATGATCTTGTCCTCCTGACTTCTGTCCTCACCTCTTTGCCCACATGAAAAGTTTCTTTACATTCTGCTTTGTGTCTTCTGATGTAATTGCTATTTTCTCATACAGATGTATCCTCATACACCTAGATGTATATTTATTAAAGTGCAGGTTTTTAGAAGTGGAGCTGTTGCCATAGCAACCAACCAGATTCTACTTATCATGTATCTAGCACCTTCTAGAAGATAATAGATAGAATCTGATTGGTTGCTTTGGGCAACAGCTCCACTTTTAAAAAATGATACTTTAGTAAATATACCCCCTAGTGTTCATATGTCATACAGCATGAGATGCCCGTACGCCTAAGCTGCTCCAACAGGGAGTACTGCATTTTATGTCTTATATGCATCTCAGATGCAGTAAACACCACTCAAAGCATACCCTCTAACATTTTAAACATAAAAATCTGTACAAATTAGGAAAGGGGGCGTGACCACGGGTAAAGGGGTCATGGCCACGCCCCTTTTCCTATACTTTCAATGGAAGTTTGGAGAGCCAAAAATCAGTACAGACCATACTAAAAAGGTAGTGTGCCTGATAAAAAGATACAGTTGGAGGCTATGTCAAAGCCAGGGGTCTATGTACTAAGCCTTGGAGAGAGAACAGTGGATGGAGATAAAGTACCAGCCAACCAGCTCCAGACTGAGTGTTTTAAAAATGACAGGAGCTGGTTGGTTGGTACTCTATCTCCATTACTTTATCTCTGTCCAAGGTCTTTATACATAGAACACAAAGTGTACTAGAGATGCTGGTCTAGACTTTAACCACAAACAAATTAGTTTTAAACATGTACAAAGTCACAGATGAAGCACAACAGAACTTGTTGTGAGAAAAATCACAAGCCATTGCATCCTAGCTTTTCATATACAGTTTCAAACTCAAGGGCGTAGCTAACATAGGTGTAGGGGATGCAGCTACTATGGGGCCCGAGGTGCCGGTGGGGCCCCGCCGCTCACCTGCACCTGGTCAGGCTGCTGCATCTGTTTTTTTTACATTTTGTATTACTTGCCGCCCGCCCAAATCCCCCTCCCTCCACCCCGATCAGACCGAATGACCGCGGCACACTTGAGGCTTCCAGTGGGCAGGTCTCTGGCCGAGCACACAGCAGTAGCCCAGCCGACTGCTTGTCTCATATCACTGTAGTGCGGCTGCGCTATGGGGAGCTCTCTTCTCATCCGCCGGCAGCCGTATAGACTGTTTCCCAGCGTACTGCTGTGTGTGGTGACTGCACCTTATTGTAAGGATGAAATGCAGTACAGTGACTGTGGGCATTGGGGGAAGGGGGGCGATGTATGTGCTGGGCAGTGACTGGGCATGGCGGGGGGGTGTATGTCCAGGGCAGTGACTAGGTATGGTGAGGGATGTATGTGCAAGGCAGTGACTGGGCATGGGGGGAAGGGGGGCGATGTATGTGCTGGGCAGTGACTGGGCATGGCGGGGGGTGTATGTCCAGGGCAGTGACTAGGTATGGTGAGGGGTGTATGTGCAAGGCAGTGACTGGGCATGGGGGGAAGGGGGGCGATGTATGTGCTGGGCAGTGACTGGGCATGGCGGGGGGGGTGTATGTCCAGGGCAGTGACTAGGTATGGTGAGGGGTGTATGTGCAAGGCAGTGACTGGGCATGGGGGGAAGGGGGGCGATGTATGTGCTGGGCAGTGACTGGGCATGGTGGGGGTGTATGTGCTGGGCAGTGACTGGGCGTGGCGGGGGGTGTATGTCCAGGGCAGTGACTAGGCATGGTGAGGGGTGTATGTGCAAGGCAGTGACTGGGCATGGGGGGTTTACGTGCAGGGCAGTGACTGTGGGCATGGGGGTGTATGTGCCAGGCAGTGATTGTGGGCATGAGGGAGGTGAATGTGCTGGGCACGAGTCTGTCTCATGTGCAATGCTGTGCAGGGACTGTGGGTATGGAGGGGTGTATGTGCTGGGCAGGGACTCACTGTGGGCAAGGGGGATGTATGTACTGGGCAGTGACTGTGGGAAGGGGGGGTGTATGTGCTGGGCATGAGTCTGTACCATGGGGGTGATTCCAAGTTGATCGCAGCAGGACATTTTTTAGCAGTTGGGCAAAACCATGTGCACTGCAGGGGGGGCAGATATAACATGTGCAGAGAGAGTTAGATTTGGGTGTGGTGAGTTCAATCTGCAATCTAAATTGCAGTGTAAAAATAATGCAGCCAGTATTTACCCTGCATAGAAACAAAATAACCCACCCAAATCTAACTCTCTCTGCAAATGTTATATCTGCCCCCCTGCAGTTCACATGGTTTTGCCCAACTGCTAAAAAAATTCCTGCTGCGATCAACTTGGAATTACCCCCCATGTGTAATGCTGGGCAGTGATTGTGGGCATAGGGGGTTGTATGTGATGGCATGAGGCCCTCATTACTCCACAATCTAGACCTGTCTGACCATCCACAAGCCCCCCCCCCCACACTCCCCACACAGCACCACTGTGCTCAGCAGGGAAAGTTTCAGAAATGTGCTATGTGATGTCATGACACAGCCGCACATTCTATGAAATGCTAGCTCACAAGGGGGCGCTGAAGTGGCTTGTGATGAGGAGCTGGGACCCTGGACGGATGCCAGCTGCAGTGGTGGTGCAGAATCCCTAATCGGCACTATTACTTTGTGTCATTACATGGTGTAAGGGGCCTTTATGTGGCATAATGTGAATGGGGTGTACTGTGTGGCATAACATGAATAATGGGCACTACTGTCACGTCAAAACCACCACGCCACTACCTGTCGCATTTGAGGAGCGCAGGGGGGCTCTTTCAAAATCTTGCTATGGGGCCCACAAATGTCTAGCTACGCCCCTGTTCAAACTCATTCGCATAGAGCTGTACAAATGTTGCACATAAGATTGGTCAGTGTAATCTAGCAGAGTAGTTTTGTCACATTTAGTTGTTTTGTGTACACTAAAAGGACGCACATTTTGAGCAAAAGAGATGATTGTCCGAGTTACCCAAGACTTGGCATGCAGAGAAGGGCTGTTTTTGGGGCGAATTAAGCCACGGTGTATAGCTGACTGTACAGCACTTTGGAATCTGTCGCATCTCATACATAAACGATGATGATGATGATGATGATGATGATGATGATGATGATAACAACATGATAAAAATAATAAAATGAATTTCTGAATTATTTTTGGGCACTATAAAATGGTGGCTGCCTGCTCCCTCACACAGTGGGGTTATCCCAAAATGCCCTTATGTGTAAATTAAGAATTGGGTAGGTGGTGTGATGAGCCTGGCGCTCCCTTTGGTTCCCAGAAAAATAGATAATAAAATCTAGAACATTCACATATGAAAAAAATAAATAGAGTGAAACTTCCTTTATGTTTACTTCTGGACTCCCAAAGATGATGTATCTTTTGTTGCTATAAATTATTAGCTGTGGATTGTCATAGAGGTCAGGTACATGCGTGGAGAGAAAAATATGCAATGTGTAAAAACATTCTGGACATTATGGATAAACAAAGTTAGTTCAGATTCTTTCGACTGTTTTCTGGATAATCTCTCTCGCGTACCCAGACTCACAACAGGCAATGTGAAGACAGGAACATAAAGGTTTCTTTCAAGTGATAGTGGTGCGTACCGATACTCAGGGATAGTATTATGGTCACAAGCACATCATGATTTCTTTGACCGGATGATGGTTTTCACAAAAATGGGTATACTGAATGTCTTCATTAAAAATATATTTATTTACAAAAAAGACAAAGACAAAACACCACAATTCTTAAAAACAAGGTTTGAGAATGCACTACAAATCCACTACCCAGTTGGTAATATGTCCAAATTCCGAAATATGGATACCAACAAGATGTGCATAGAGATCACCCTCACCTTCCTTTTCTCTGTGGGTTGTCTGAAAGCACTAATGTACCAACATGTTTCAGGACTCCTGTCCCTTTGTCATGGTCTTGACAGGAGTCCCGAAACATGTTGGTACATTAGTGCTTTCAGACAACCCACAGAGAAAAGGAAGGTGAGGGTGATCTCTCTATGCACATCATGTTGATACACATTGCATTTTTTCTCTCTCCACGCATGTATCTGACCTCTATGACAATCCACCACTGAGAATTTATAACATCAAAAGAAACATCATCTTTGAGAGTCCAGAAGTAAACATAAGGGAAGTTCAACTCTATTTATTTTTTTCATATGTGAATGTTCTAGTTTTTATTATCCATTTTTCTGAGAACCAAAGGGAGCGCCAGGCTCATCACACCACCTACCCAATTCAAAATGATAAAAATACCTTATTCCCTGTGATCCTCAAAGTTTTACTGTTTGACTGTTTTAGCCCATTGAGCTATACTGTACTGTACATCTGTTATTTCAGCCATTTTTGATTCATTAACATACTGTACATGGGTAATCCACCAAATGCATGCCTCCGTATTGGTAGTGTATAACTTTCCAACAAATTAATTTGAGCTTTTAGCAAATGTCTAACTAATGCTATTTATCAATAAAACATATCTTTAAAGACTGCATAGGCTTATTAACATGTGCATAAAATACTCTTATTAAGGTAAGTATAAGGAGAGGGATTTTGTTGTTGATTTATTCATGTTGACTTCCATGTCAATAGCCTGATTTGTATATGCAATCTGTTTTTCTCTACTTTGATACATCTCAGACATGCTGAAAACACATTTAGCAGAAGACTATAAAGCAAAATATACACACATTTTAGAATCCGTGTGAAACTTGAAGAATTTCATCATGTTATAGAATTTCTGCAGCCGAAACCTGTCAGATTTTTCAGTGCAACTGATGATAATGTAGTATGCGATGTGTGGTAAAGGGCATCCCATTTCATCAGACCCCCTCCTCTACAGTCCCTGACAAAACCAGCTCAGACTACTGCGTTGTAAAGGACAGAATCGTTAATATTAATCTATACACTGAAAAATGTGGAATGCAGTCAAGAAGGGATGAAATGTGACTTCTAAGACTAGGCACAATCTCACATTCTCTCTTCTCATAGCTAAAATCACGTTTTGATGTCCCATATAAGATTAATGCCTCTTATGTACAATTATTTTCTGAAAAAAGTATTCTCAGTGCTCTTGTTGGACACAAACATATATGGAAAGTACATTTGCAAAAGAATTGGAGTGAATTTGAAATCATCTAAAGAACAGTGAAATATTCCTCATGAGAAGATCTGGGCCATGTTCTTAAGCTCATCCAGGCTATATGCTAGTCGAATAGCCGGACTGATCATGGCAGATCAAAGTGTTTGTGGGGGGAGATGGATAAAACATTGAGGGGGACATTTACTAAGCAGTGATAAGAGTGGAGAAGTGAGCCAGTGGAGAAGATGCCCCATCAACTAATCAGCAGCTCTGTATAATTTTATAGTATGCAAATTATAGACGTTACTTCAGTGCTGATTGGTTGCCATGGACAACTTCTCCACTGGCTCACTTCTCCGCTCTTATCACTGCTTAGTAAATGTCCCCCTGAGAAAGATAAAGTGGAGAGAGATAACGTACCATCCAATCAGCTTCTGGTTGTCATTTTACAGGCTGTGTTTGAAAAATGACAGTAAGCTGATTGGTTGGTACTTTATCCCTCTCCACTTTCTCTCTCTCCGAGGTTTGATACATCTGTCCCTGGGTGAGGGGCTGATCTTTTCTTTGTGATTTGGCTAGTGTGGTCAGGTCATGTTGTGACATGCAGTCTCTTGGTGTGAGGAAAGAACGCAACTGAGAGTACCATAATAGAAAGATCAGGATCCCCAAAGTGTAAAGTAGTGATATGAGGTTACATTGATAATGGACGCTTGCGTTGTGCTGTAGGACTATCCTCTGTATTAAATGAACATCTAGTTTGTTCATTTATTTCTTAATCAAAATAAAGTTTTAACCCAGAGAGTCACTTTTCAAAAAACAATGTATAACTAACATTAAATGTTGAGGTACAGTACCTGAGACACCTTACCTGCCAGAACTTACCTGTGTTTGATGAATGTCTCCCAAAAACACTTATTTTCAGAGGGTAACCAAAAATAATAGGTATCCCCAAATGCGTCTACAGAGGACCACTGTGGATATTGGAGATATCTGCTGCTGTCTCCCACTTTTGACCACAAAAGTATCCTGCTCAAAAACCTATGGTGGCTGCTTTGTGGCCAAATTTATTGAACAAGCTCTGGAATGCAATGGCTTTAGCCATTATAGCCTATTGGCTATACTTTTCAAAAGGCAACTGGAGAGGGATCCGTAGGATCCTTCCCCGGCACACTCCAATTGCGCCTGTACGGTCAGCAGGCCACACATGCACAGCAGTGTGGCGGCTGGCAGCAATTGAAAGTAATGTGATAGCAGAAAGTAGATTTACCAATGTTACTTGACCATATACAACAGCATTTACAAAAGTTAATTGAGGGAAAATAGATAGTACTATACTTGGCTTTCATCAATGAAACTTGCAACAGTGGTATTATATGACACCCACATTACTAACGGTTTACACCAGAGGTAGGCTCTTCATCATGGGTGTAGCTATAGTGGGTGCAATTGCTATGGGGACCTGAAGCTTAAGGTGTTTCACAGCCAGTTTATATAGTTTCACATCAATTTTCCTGATTTACCTGCTAAGCAATTGTGCCCAGCCTGAATGAGACAATATTCTATTTTCGGGTAGTAGTGTTTGTTTTGGATGTTATAATTATATGGGGGAACCCTGTACTGTGCATAATCCAAACTTGATACTGTAATGTGGCATAATCTGATCTGGAGGGTACTGTAATGTAGTATAATCTGACTGGCTCATTGTAATGTAGTATAATATGACCTGAAGGGCACTGTAATGTTCCAGAAAATAAATACATGGGGCAATGTAAAGTTACATAAAATTACCTGTAATAAAGCACAATATGAAGTGGAGGCCCAATAGTGTCACATTATATGAACTGGGGCATTGTAAGGTGCCATCATTTAAACTGTATATAAATAATGTGGGAAAATATGTACTGGAGGCACTATAGTGTGGCACATTACATAGGGGACACTGTAATGTGGCATAGTATGATCAGCATTACAATGTGGCATAAAATGTACTGAGGAAACTGTGGGTGGGATGTATCAAGACTTGGAGAGTGATAAAGTGGAGTAGTTGTTAGATAAACTTAACATAACATTGACTACGGTACTTCTGTTGCTCAGAAAATTAGCTAGGACACTACTATGGGATATAAAATGAACTGCTGCAGAGAGGTACAACTAGTAAACAGCGCTAACTGAATAGTGTGTATTATATTGAGTAAAACAGGGTAATCTAAAAACCTAATTTATTCACAGAAATAATTCTGATTAAAAATTATACATTTGAAGAAGTCAGTTGTGACGAAACGCGTTGGGATCCCTGTGGTGACTTCCTTGACTATTTTTAAAGAGTTAAGTCAGAACTTCCTTATCTTTTACAAAGACCTTTTATGTTTATGTTTTTATGCTTTTATTAATATTTTGAAGTACGTTTTATGTTGTGATTCGCTTTTATGTGATATTAAAGCTCGTTTGTATTATTACATATTTTTTGGCTTTTAAAATCTATTTTTATCTATTTTTAACTATTGCATTTTAAACAACACAAGTCGCCGGTACCCTTATCCCCCCCATTTTTATACTTTTCCCAGCAGTACTGTACCAGGATTGCACTCTTAAGGGTTGGCAGACACCTTCTAATAAGGTTACGTGTGTTTTGTTAGCAATTTTGTCTTTCATATTTTACTGAGAACCCACCCCACAAGTGGCGCTGTCATTCCTTTTTACACAATTATACATATGTATGTATATATTCATTCGTACCCCCAGCTTCACAAGGCTGGATTTCGCATAAGCATTCTAAAAAACAATAATAACAATAAGATAGTAAGACCTTTGAAAAAGCTGTGCACAACAGTGAAACAGTCTGGCTTGCCTCTCTCTGGTCCAAGGGACTCTGTGGACTCTGATTCCATTTATCATCCATTGGCTAACTTCAGGTCACTTTTGGTCCAAGCTACACATCATTACCAACTTGGTGCCATCTTGCTACAAAAGGCCTAACACGAGGAGGATCTTTCCCTTTACAAATACCTTGGGGACTGGTAAATATATGCACAATACCATCTAGGACCTCTTCCATCGGTCCGTGACCATACATCTTTATATGGACTGTAGCCCACAGAACTGTATACGCTTATAAAAAATCCCTGATATTTGATCTTGGAGAGAGGATATTATATGAACGCTGCATGTCTTACTATCTTATTGTTATTATTGTTTTTTAGAATGCTTATGCGAAATCCAGCCTTGTGAAGCTGGGGGTACGAATGAATATATACATACATATGTATAATTTTTAATCAGAATTATTTCTGTGAATAAATTAGGTTTTTAGATTACCCTGTTTTTCTCAATATAATACACACTATTCAGTTAGCGCTGTTTACTAGTTGTTTTTCTGTGTTTATATATTATTGTAGGGAGTGACTACCCCATAAAAACAGCTGCTAGGAAAACCTTCTCTGAGTAGCGCCTGTTTAGATATATGTTTATATATCTTTTTTTCTGCTGCAGAGAGGTGCCTCTCTAGAAACACTGGGACAGGGGCCTGTTCAGAATTGTGCTATGGGGCACACAAAGTTCTCTACACCCCTGCTCTTCATTCTGTGTAATCACAGATGAAGTGTGGCTTACTCTACACACTGTAGACGTGGGCAACATGTAGAAGCTTTTAAGAACTGTTTATCTGGAGAAAAGGAAGCTTAAATTGTCTATATGGGCATGGGCACTGACTGCACTGTGTAGAGGGAAATGGGGATATGCATTGTACTACTTCAGAGATACCTGAAAGTCTTGCCATTGAATGTCATGTGTGAATAAGCATCAGAGGGGACTTAAGTTACTACATTTCAAAGGAGAGCAACGTACACTGTATACTGGTAATCTGATGATTTTTTAGAAGGTTTGCTGATCATTTCACACAAAAGTCACATGGGGCAATCTATACCAATAACATTTACACAAGGCATTTACATTCTGGTGCAGGGCACTGCTTGGCAAAACTCTGCTAGAATTCATAATTTGGGCATATGGGGCCCTTTTTAGTTATACTATATAAAGCAAGTTTAATTTTTTCCTATTACAGGAAACATCATTATCATTATGATTTAGGGGGACATTTACTAAGCAGTGATAAGAGCAGAGAAGTGAGCCAGTGGAGAAGTTGCTCATGGCAACCAATCAGCACTGAAGTAACATCTATAATTTGCATATTATAGAATTATACAGAGCTGCTGATTGGTTGATGGAGCAACTTCTTCACTGGCTCACTTCTCCATTCTTATCACTGCTTAGTAAATGCACCCTTAATGTTTATAAACAAACCAAATACTCCACAGACCTGCATTGCATATATTATCCTTCATGCTTAGTTTTCAATAAGGTTTTTTTTCCTTTTGCTGTGAATTCGGGTTTTCCCCCCAGATTTAGTAGCATCATTCCTAAATAACAATTACAGCTTACTATTGCCATCCTACACACTTTTAATTTCTAATTATGAAAATGTTTAGCTGCGGCAGAAGGGAAAAACAACTCAGTGATCACGTCAGGGTGCATGACATCATCAGCTGTAGTTACCTTTTCTATTGCAGAAATCTGCAACTTTTTGTACAGCAGGTTTTTACATAAAAGATTCTAATCCCCCACATACAGTAAATAAAAATACAGGATCAAAGCTGCCTGAAAGTGTGTTATTTGAAAGTCTTCCAATCTCACTGATAATCCAGATCTGCAATCATTGACTTTCGGCTTTGGAGCTTCTCATCTACCGGCAAACACAAAAGAAAGATGATACTGAAAAAGTTAGGGCCTTGGATTATATATATATATATATATATATATATATAGTCCAGCACAGACTCGGCACTCCCATAAACAAACAGACCTTGGTCCGGTGCCCTCATAACTGCATTGCAGCAGTAAATATAAAATCTTCGTCAGCGGCACACAGGACACAATCACAGAAGCATTAAGTGATGATCAACGTTTCAAACCTTTACTGGTTTTTCGTCAGGATACAGATAACATACAGAGACAAGTGACTTACCTATATACCCGCCACCATACACGTGTGGGACCCATTCTCCGGCGCAGAATGCAGCTTCCGGGGTCGGGCGCCCGCCTATGACGTCATCGCACGTCCGTGCGCTTGTTGTCATGGCAAAATAAAACACCACTGTGACAATACACTGAAATACAGTATAAGATAACACATATACCGATTGAAACAGCAATCATTAGATCGAAAAGCACATTAAGAATTATAATGAAAACTGTACTGATTGTAGTAAGGGGGTCACATAAAGTACGTGCAATAGATAATCCGATAGATAACCACTATGACTATTAAAAATCAAGAATTAGTAAACGTCTTATTTATCACATCATTGATGTTAAGAGAAATGAATTTAGATTAAAGGTCGCATCACATCCATTAATATACCGAATAAATTCAGCGAAAGCAAGCTAGGGGTAGCATCTCATTCAGCCCCCTGGGTGCTATTACATCTAATTTATTGATCCAAAAGGATTCTTTTTTCAAAAGTAATTTGCCACGATCACCTCCTCTACGTAGAGGAGGGACATGGTCTATCATACGATATTTCAAGCTCGTTAGGCTATGTTTAGCCTCAACGAAATGCCTCGCCACTGGTTGATCTTTAGTACCACCTGCTAGAGCCGCCCTAATTGCCGACCTGTGAAGGGTCATGCGTTCCTTAAATTTCCTGATTGTTTTGCCTATGTATGATAACCCACAAGGGCAAATTAATTGATAAATTACATAGGTACTCTCACATGTTAAGCGGTGTCTAATATAATATTTTTTGCCGGAATGTGGATGACAGAACGAATCACCTGACAGCAGAAATCCACAAGTGGTACAGGTACACTTGAAACAACCATTTTTAGCCTGGGGTAAGAAGGTTTTAACTGTGGTTGGTACTAAGCCAGGTAAATCTGTTTTCACAAGGATATCTCTGAGGTTATTCCCACGTGAATAGCAATGCATGAGGGAATGGTCTGAGATTCCCAAATCACGGTCACTTTTAACTATTGACCATAATTTTCGGGAGGTTTGTTTGGTGATAGATGATCCTTCATTAAATTTATTAACCCATGTTATTTTATTAGATCTAATTTGGGTCTCTTTCTTTTTAAGCAAGTCTTCTCTATTTAGCGAAAGAATCTTATTTTTTGTATCTATCAAAAATTTTCGTTTATACCCTCGTGCAGAAAATTTATCAATAAGTGAATCGATCTGAGTTATGGCAGACTCACGATTAGAATTAATTCTATAGATGCGAATCATCTGAGAATAGGGGAGTCCCATTTTTAATGATCTGGGGTGACAGCTACTGAAATGTAGCATCGAATTCTGGTCAGTATCCTTTACAAACACTGTGGTGGAGATTTTTCCATCCTGCTTACTAATAGATACATCAAGGAAATTAATGTTAGATTGACTCATAGTATAAGTGAATTTTACTGGGGAGCCACTGATATTGTGATCCTCCATAACCCTAACAAACTCCTCTCTAGTACCACTCCAAAAAATCAACAAGTCGTCTATAAAACGAGTATAAAAGAATATTTTAGACTTGATAGCAGCATCCTGAAAGAAAATCTCATCTTCTATGGAAAACATGTAAGTATTTGCATACGCCGGTGCCATGGAAGAACCCATGGCACAGCCGGTTGTCTGCAAATAATACAGTCCCTCTACCATAAAGAAGTTCTTTGTCAGCAAAATTTCAAGCAGATTGATTATGATGTCAATATGAGCAACATCCAGTACACCATCCTTGCCTAACAAACCCCTGGTTGCAGATAAGCCATCATGATGCGGTATAACTGTGTAAAGGCTTGAAACATCAGCCGTAATAAGCCACAGTTCATCTGGAAGAGGTGGCAATAGCAGAAGTTTGTTCAGCAAGGATGTTGTATCTAAAAGGAAGTGTTCATGTTTTTGTACAATTGGCTGTAGTATGGAATCAATGAACACAGCAGAAGGTTGAAACAAGGAACCACGCGCTAAGATGATGGGGCGACCTGGCGGAGGGTTAATACCCTTGTGTATTTTAGGTAACGTATACATAATAGGTGTAATAGGGAATTCAGGAATCAAAAACTCCATATATATATATATATATATATATATATATATATATATATATATATTTATTAACCCAACCGCTAAATTTGATTGGCAGGAGGGTGAATCTTGGCGTAGTTTCTATAGAAACAAACCAAGCACCCATGTTTATCCATGTTCCTGCTCTGCCAGGTAACTGACCCTGTAATAAAGTAACAATGTATAATGCGACTGCATGAGCTGTAACATGACATAAGAGGAGAGTTTGGGGCCCACAGGCAGTGGGCCCTACCATCTGATGCGACCATTCCAGGCAAGTGGCTCCTGTACACCTGTGTACCAGTGATGTGCAGTGAGGTAAATGGCTGAGGGGGCACTAGCTAGTTCCAGAACCAGATTTACAGATTTACCAGATTTACACACAATATATGAGCAAAAAAGGGAGTTGTCCCTACAAAGAAATAGGGACCAAAGAAAAAAGCCTCTTTGTGGGGGCACTCTTTCTATACTTATATATTGTTTAAAAATACATTTTAATTCAATAAATTTAAAATGATGTGTATAGAAAAAGGGCTAAATGTACCTATTGGTACAACCCTATTGAGGAAAAACAATCATAATTCTGTGGTGAATACAATGTATATAACATGCTCCTCCAATGTAACAATGTATCTAAAAAGGAAAACTTTGTAGCAGCCTCTATATCAAGTGATATGTCTGAGAGTACAGATAGAAATCCCTGTACTCTTGACACAGGATGCAATTTAATAGATTGATTGCCTTAAACAGTATTATGGAGGGAAATTAATTAATTAGATGCTAGGTGAAAATTATAGACAAATAAAGTAGTTATTAAGTAGGCAAAGGCATGGCACTTATTATCCAAACCATCTACTTTATCACCGGTCAAACAATAAAATTCAGATTATATAAACAAGACAGAACTGTGTTAATTAATATACTCGTTAATCTGATTATAGATAAATTTAAGAAATCAGTGGTAATAGCCACACAAAGTGACCAGTGTATGTAGATAGCAGGTGCACTATCTCACACTAGCTCAACCTGTAGTAACCAGAGGCACTTAGCATATTCCTGGCAAGGGCTATGAGCTTACCCACCGCATCAAGGTAGCCTCTCGATGGGTAAGTCCCTAACACTAACTATAGGGGTTCAGGTCCGGGGGGCAGGACACCCCAGAGCCACCCAATCAGACAACCTCAGGGCATCGCAGGAGTGATAAAAATATAGGGTTAAAGAGGTAGGAGCAGCTGTTGCTGCATGTGTGAATAATGTGAGGAGTAAAGGAAATTATGTGAAGGTGTTACATATATATAGAACAAACTATAAGTGCCATGGATTGATGAAATAGTGTTAAATTGCGATGCCCCAGGGACACCCAGCCACGGCAGGCACAGGGAGCCCCGCACCCCAGAGAATTCCCCCCATTATGGACTGCCATATTAAACAAAATGTAGGAGTCTTACCTCAGTGTGCTCATTCCAAATGTAAAGGCTAGAGTGTTGGACTATTTAAAATCAGAGGGGTGGGTGGGGCAGGGTGCTAAATTAGGGTGAAGGTGTCTCCTACCTTCAAAAATGTATGAATACATCAGTTACAGAGGGAAAAGGGCCCTAATTTGCACACCTTAATTAGGTAGTGAGGTGCTACTCTGCTTGAGACTTAGTAAAGTGTACAGAGGGAAAAGGTAGCAGGTGCACTATCTCACACTAGCTCAACCTGTAGTAACCAGAGGCACTTAGCATATTCCTGGCCAGGGCTATGAGCTTACCCACCGCATCAAGGTAGCCTCTCATTGGGTAAGTCCCTAACACTAACTATAGGGGTTCATGTCCGGGGGGCAGGACACCCCAGAGCCACCCAATCAGACAACCTCAGGGCATCGCAGGAGTGATAAAAATATAGGGTTTAAGAGGTAGGAGCAGCTGTTGCTGCATGTGTGAATAATGTGAGGAGTAAAGGAAATTATGTGAAGGTGTTACATATATATAAAACAAACTATAAGTGCCATGGAGTGATTAAATAGTGTTAAATTGCGATGCCCCAGGGACACCCAGCCACGGCAGGCACAGGGAGCCCCGCACCCCAGAGAATTCCCCCCATTATGGACTGCCATATTAAACAAAATGTAGGAGTCTTACCTCAGTGTGCTCATTCCAAATGTAAAGGCTAGAGTGTTGGACTATTTAAAATCAGAGGGGTGGGTGGGGCAGGGTGCTAAATTAGGGTGAAGGTGTCTCCTACCTTCAAAAATGTATGAATACATCAGTTACAGAGGGAAAAGGGCCCTAATTTGCACACCTTAATTAGGTAGTGAGGTGCTACTCTGCTTGAGACTTAGTAAAGTGTACAGAGGGAAAAGGTAGCAGGTGCACTATCTCACACTAGCTCAACCTGTAGTAACCAGAGGCACTTAGCATATTCCTGGCCAGGGCTATGAGCTTACCCACCGCATCAAGGTAGCCTCTCATTGGGTAAGTCCCTAACACTAACTATAGGGGTTCATGTCCGGGGGGCAGGACACCCCAGAGCCACCCAATCAGACAACCTCAGGGCATCGCAGGAGTGATAAAAATATAGGGTTTAAGAGGTAGGAGCAGCTGTTGCTGCATGTGTGAATAATGTGAGGAGTAAAGGAAATTATGTGAAGGTGTTACATATATATAAAACAAACTATAAGTGCCATGGAGTGATTAAATAGTGTTAAATTGCGATGCCCCAGGGACACCCAGCCACGGCAGGCACAGGGAGCCCCGCACCCCAGAGAATTCCCCCCATTATGGATTGCCATATTAAACAAAATGTAGGAGTCTTACCTCAGTGTGCTCATTCCAAATGTAAAGGCTAGAGTGTTGGACTATTTAAAATCAGAGGGGTGGGTGGGGCAGGGTGCTAAATTAGGGTGAAGGTGTCTCCTACCTTCAAAAATGTATGAATACATCAGTTACAGAGGGAAAAGGGCCCTAATTTGCACACCTTAATTAGGTAGTGAGGTGCTACTCTGCTTGAGACTTAGTAAAGTGTACAGAGGGAAAAGGTAGCAGGTGCACTATCTCACACTAGCTCAACCTGTAGTAACCAGAGGCACTTAGCATATTCCTGGCCAGGGCTATGAGCTTACCCACCGCATCAAGGTAGCCTCTCATTGGGTAAGTCCCTAACACTAACTATAGGGGTTCAGGTCCGAGGGGCAGGACACCCCAGAGCCACCCAATCAGACAACCTCAGGGCATCGCAGGAGTGATAAAAATATAGGGTTAAAGAGGTAGGAGCAGCTGTTGCTGCATGTGTGAATAATGTGAGGAGTAAAGGAAATTATGTGAAGGTGTTACATATATATAAAAAAACTATAAGTGCCATGGAGTGATGAAATAGTGTTAAATTGCGATGCCTCAGGGACACCCAGCCACGGCAGGCACAGGGAGCCCCGCACCCCAGAGAATTCCCCCCATTATGGACTGCCATATTAAACAAAATGTAGGAGTCTTACCTCAGTGTGCTCATTCCAAATGTAAAGGCTAGAGTGTTGGACTATTTAAAATCAGAGGGGTGGGTGGGGCAGGGTGCTAAATTAGGGTGAAGGTGTCTCCTACCTTCAAAAATGTATGAATACATCAGTTACAGAGGGAAAAGGGCCCTAATTTGCACACCTTAATTAGGTAGTGAGGTGCTACTCTGCTTGAGATTTAGTAAAGTGTACAGAGGGAAAAGGTAGCAGGTGCACTATCTCACACTAGCTCAACCTGTAGTAACCAGAGGCACTTAGCATATTCCTGGCCAGGGCTATGAGCTTACCCACCGCTTCAAGGTATCCTCTCATTGGGTAAGTCCCTAACACTAACTATAGGGGTTCAGGTCCGGGGGGCAGGACACCCCAGAGCCACCCAATCAGACAACCTCAGGGCATCGCAGGAGTGATAAAAATATAGGGTTAAAGAGGTAGGAGCAGCTGTTGCTGCATGTGTGAATAATGTGAGGAGTAAAGGAAATTATGTGAAGGTGTTACATATATATAGAACAAACTATAAGTGCCATGGATTGATGAAATAGTGTTAAATTGCGATGCCCCAGGGACACCCAGCCACGGCAGGCACAGGGAGCCCCGCACCCCAGAGAATTCCCCCCATTATGGACTGCCATATTAAACAAAATGTAGGAGTCTTACCTCAGTGTGCTCATTCCAAATGTAAAGGCTAGAGTGTTGGACTATTTAAAATCAGAGGGGTGGGTGGGGCAGGGTGCTAAATTAGGGTGAAGGTGTCTCCTACCTTCAAAAATGTATGAATACATCAGTTACAGAGGGAAAAGGGCCCTAATTTGCACACCTTAATTAGGTAGTGAGGTGCTACTCTGCTTGAGACTTAGTAAAGTGTACAGAGGGAAAAGGTAGCAGGTGCACTATCTCACACTAGCTCAACCTGTAGTAACCAGAGGCACTTAGCATATTCCTGGCCAGGGCTATGAGCTTACCCACCGCATCAAGGTAGCCTCTCATTGGGTAAGTCCCTAACACTAACTATAGGGGTTCATGTCCGGGGGGCAGGACACCCCAGAGCCACCCAATCAGACAACCTCAGGGCATCGCAGGAGTGATAAAAATATAGGGTTTAAGAGGTAGGAGCAGCTGTTGCTGCATGTGTGAATAATGTGAGGAGTAAAGGAAATTATGTGAAGGTGTTACATATATATAAAACAAACTATAAGTGCCATGGAGTGATTAAATAGTGTTAAATTGCGATGCCCCAGGGACACCCAGCCACGGCAGGCACAGGGAGCCCCGCACCCCAGAGAATTCCCCCCATTATGGATTGCCATATTAAACAAAATGTAGGAGTCTTACCTCAGTGTGCTCATTCCAAATGTAAAGGCTAGAGTGTTGGACTATTTAAAATCAGAGGGGTGGGTGGGGCAGGGTGCTAAATTAGGGTGAAGGTGTCTCCTACCTTCAAAAATGTATGAATACATCAGTTACAGAGGGAAAAGGGCCCTAATTTGCACACCTTAATTAGGTAGTGAGGTGCTACTCTGCTTGAGACTTAGTAAAGTGTACAGAGGGAAAAGGTAGCAGGTGCACTATCTCACACTAGCTCAACCTGTAGTAACCAGAGGCACTTAGCATATTCCTGGCCAGGGCTATGAGCTTACCCACCGCATCAAGGTAGCCTCTCATTGGGTAAGTCCCTAACACTAACTATAGGGGTTCAGGTCCGAGGGGCAGGACACCCCAGAGCCACCCAATCAGACAACCTCAGGGCATCGCAGGAGTGATAAAAATATAGGGTTAAAGAGGTAGGAGCAGCTGTTGCTGCATGTGTGAATAATGTGAGGAGTAAAGGAAATTATGTGAAGGTGTTACATATATAAAAAAACAAACTATAAGTGCCATGGAGTGATGAAATAGTGTTAAATTGCGATGCCCCAGGGACACCCAGCCACGGCAGGCACAGGGAGCCCCGCACCCCAGAGAATTCCCCCCATTATGGACTGCCATATTAAACAAAATGTAGGAGTCTTACCTCAGTGTGCTCATTCCAAATGTAAAGACTAGAGTGTTGGACTATTTCAAATCAGAGGGGTGGGTGGGGCAGGGTGCTAAATTAGGGTGAAGGTGTCTCCTACCTTCAAAAATGTATGAATACATCAGTTACAGAGGGAAAAGGGCCCTAATTTGCACACCTTAATTAGGTAGTGAGGTGCTACTCTGCTTGAGACTTAGTAAAGTGTACAGAGGGAAAAGGTAGCAGGTGCACTATCTCACACTAGCTCAACCTGTAGTAACCAGAGGCACTTAGCATATTCCTGGCCAGGGCTATGAGCTTACCCACCGCATCAAGGTAGCCTCTCATTGGGTAAGTCCCTAACACTAACTATAGGGGTTCAGGTCCGAGGGGCAGGACACCCCAGAGCCACCCAATCAGACAACCTCAGGGCATCGCAGGAGTGATAAAAATATAGGGTTAAAGAGGTAGGAGCAGCTGTTGCTGCATGTGTGAATAATGTGAGGAGTAAAGGAAATTATGTGAAGGTGTTACATATATATAAAAAAACTATAAGTGCCATGGAGTGATGAAATAGTGTTAAATTGCGATGCCTCAGGGACACCCAGCCACGGCAGGCACAGGGAGCCCCGCACCCCAGAGAATTCCCCCCATTATGGACTGCCATATTAAACAAAATGTAGGAGTCTTACCTCAGTGTGCTCATTCCAAATGTAAAGGCTAGAGTGTTGGACTATTTAAAATCAGAGGGGTGGGTGGGGCAGGGTGCTAAATTAGGGTGAAGGTGTCTCCTACCTTCAAAAATGTATGAATACATCAGTTACAGAGGGAAAAGGGCCCTAATTTGCACACCTTAATTAGGTAGTGAGGTGCTACTCTGCTTGAGACTTAGTAAAGTGTACAGAGGGAAAAGGTAGCAGGTGCACTATCTCACACTAGCTCAACCTGTAGTAACCAGAGGCACTTAGCATATTCCTGGCCAGGGCTATGAGCTTACCCACCGCATCAAGGTATCCTCTCATTGGGTAAGTCCCTAACACTAACTATATGGGTTCAGGTCCGGGGGGCAGGACACCCCAGAGCCACCCAATCAGACAACCTCAGGGCATCGCAGGAGTGATAAAAATATAGGGTTAAAGAGGTAGGAGCAGCTGTTGCTGCATGTGTGAATAATGTGAGGAGTAAAGGAAATTATGTGAAGGTGTTACATATATATAAAACAAACTATAAGTGCCATGGAGTGATGAAATAGTGTTAAATTGCGATGCCCCAGGGACACCCAGCCACGGCAGGCACAGGGAGCCCCGCACCCCAGAGAATTCCCCCCATTATGGACTGCCATATTAAACAAAACGTAGGAGTCTTACCTCAGTGTGCTCATTCCAAATGTAAAGGCTAGAGTGTTGGACTATTTCAAATCAGAGGGGTGGGTGGGGCAGGGTGCTAAATTAGGGTGAAGGTGTCTCCTACCTTCAAAAATGTATGAATACATCAGTTACAGAGGGAAAAGGGCCCTAATTTGCACACCTTAATTAGGTAGTGAGGTGCTACTCTGCTTGAGACTTAGTAAAGTGTACAGAGGGAAAAGGTAGCAGGTGCACTATCTCACACTAGCTCAACCTGTAGTAACCAGAGGCACTTAGCATATTCCTGGCCAGGGCTATGAGCTTACCCACCGCATCAAGGTATCCTCTCATTGGGTAAGTCCCTAACACTAACTATATGGGTTCAGGTCCGGGGGGCAGGACACCCCAGAGCCACCCAATCAGACAACCTCAGGGCATCGCAGGAGTGATAAAAATATAGGGTTAAAGAGGTAGGAGCAGCTGTTGCTGCATGTGTGAATAATGTGAGGAGTAAAGGAAATTATGTGAAGGTGTTACATATATATAAAACAAACTATAAGTGCCATGGAGTGATGAAATAGTGTTAAATTGCGATGCCCCAGGGACACCCAGCCACGGCAGGCACAGGGAGCCCAGCACCCCAGAGAATTCCCCCCATTATGGACTGCCATATTAAACAAAATGTAGGAGTCTTACCTCAGTGTGCTCATTCCAAATGTAAAGGCTAGAGTGTTGGACTATTTCAAATCAGAGGGGTGGGTGGGGCAGGGTGCTAAATTAGGGTGAAGGTGTCTCCTACCTTCAAAAATGTATGAATACATCAGTTACAGAGGGAAAAGGGCCCTAATTTGCACACCTTAATTAGGTAGTGAGGTGCTACTCTGCTTGAGACTTAGTAAAGTGTACAGAGGGAAAAGGTAGCAGGTGCACTATCTCACACTAGCTCAACCTGTAGTAACCAGAGGCACTTAGCATATTCCTGGCCAGGGCTATGAGCTTACCCACCGCATCAAGGTATCCTCTCATTGGGTAAGTCCCTAACACTAACTATATGGGTTCAGGTCCGGGGGGCAGGACACCCCAGAGCCACCCAATCAGACAACCTCAGGGCATCGCAGGAGTGATAAAAATATAGGGTTAAAGAGGTAGGAGCAGCTGTTGCTGCATGTGTGAATAATGTGAGGAGTAAAGGAAATTATGTGAAGGTGTTACATATATATAAAACAAACTATAAGTGCCATGGAGTGATGAAATAGTGTTAAATTGCGATGCCCCAGGGACACCCAGCCACGGCAGGCACAGGGAGCCCCGCACCCCAGAGAATTCCCCCCATTATGGACTGCCATATTAAACAAAACGTAGGAGTCTTACCTCAGTGTGCTCATTCCAAATGTAAAGGCTAGAGTGTTGGACTATTTCAAATCAGAGGGGTGGGTGGGGCAGGGTGCTAAATTAGGGTGAAGGTGTCTCCTACCTTCAAAAATGTATGAATACATCAGTTACAGAGGGAAAAGGGCCCTAATTTGCACACCTTAATTAGGTAGTGAGGTGCTACTCTGCTTGAGACTTAGTAAAGTGTACAGAGGGAAAAGGTAGCAGGTGCACTATCTCACACTAGCTCAACCTGTAGTAACCAGAGGCACTTAGCATATTCCTGGCCAGGGCTATGAGCTTACCCACCGCATCAAGGTATCCTCTCATTGGGTAAGTCCCTAACACTAACTATATGGGTTCAGGTCCGGGGGGCAGGACACCCCAGAGCCACCCAATCAGACAACCTCAGGGCATCGCAGGAGTGATAAAAATATAGGGTTAAAGAGGTAGGAGCAGCTGTTGCTGCATGTGTGAATAATGTGAGGAGTAAAGGAAATTATGTGAAGGTGTTACATATATATAAAACAAACTATAAGTGCCATGGAGTGATGAAATAGTGTTAAATTGCGATGCCCCAGGGACACCCAGCCACGGCAGGCACAGGGAGCCCAGCACCCCAGAGAATTCCCCCCATTATGGACTGCCATATTAAACAAAATGTAGGAGTCTTACCTCAGTGTGCTCATTCCAAATGTAAAGGCTAGAGTGTTGGACTATTTCAAATCAGAGGGGTGGGTGGGGCAGGGTGCTAAATTAGGGTGAAGGTGTCTCCTACCTTCAAAAATGTATGAATACATCAGTTACAGAGGGAAAAGGGCCCTAATTTGCACACCTTAATTAGGTAGTGAGGTGCTACTCTGCTTGAGAATTAGTAAAGTGTACAGAGGGAAAAGGTAGCAGGTGCACTATCTCACACTAGCTCAACCTGTAGTAACCAGAGGCACTTAGCATATTCCTGGCCAGGGCTATGAGCTTACCCACCGCATCAAGGTAGCCTCTCATTGGGTAAGTCCCTAACACTAACTATAGGGGTTCAGGTCCGGGGGGCAGGACACCCCAGAGCCACCCAATCAGACAACCTCAGGGCATCGCAGGAGTGATAAAAATATAGGGTTAAAGAGGTAGGAGCAGCTGTTGCTGCATGTGTGAATAATGTGAGGAGTAAAGGAAATTATGTGAAGGTGTTACATATATATAAAACAAACTATAAGTGCCATGGAGTGATGAAATAGTGTTAAATTGCGATGCACCAGGGAAACCCAGCCACGGCAGGCACAGGGAGCCCCGCACCCCAGAGAATTCCCCCCATTATGGACTGCCATATTAAACAAAATGTAGGAGCACACTGAGGTAAGACTCCTACATTTTGTTTAATATGGCAGTCCATAATGGGGGGAATTCTCTGGGGTGCGAGGCTCCCTGTGCCTGCCGTGGCTGGGGGTCCCTGGGGCATCGCAATTTAACACTATTTAATCACTCCATGGCACTTATAGTTTGTTTTATATATATGTAACACCTTCACATAATTTCCTTTACTCCTCACATTATTCACACATGCAGCAACAGCTGCTCCTACCTCTTAAACCCTATATTTTTATCACTCCTGCGATGCCCTGAGGTTGTCTGATTGGGTGGCTCTGGGGTGTCCTGCCCCCCGGACCTGAACCCCTATAGTTAGTGTTAGGGACTTACCCAATGAGAGGCTACCTTGATGCGGTGGGTAAGCTCATAGCCCTGGCCAGGAATATGCTAAGTGCCTCTGGTTACTACAGGTTGAGCTAGTGTGAGATAGTGCACCTGCTACCTTTTTCCTCTGTACACTTTACTAAGTCTCAAGCAGAGTAGCACCTCACTACCTAATTAAGGTGTGCAAATTAGGGCCCTTTTCCCTCTGTAACTGATGTATTCATACATTTTTGAAGGTAGGAGACACCTTCACCCTAATTTCGCACCCTGCCCCACCCACCCCTCTGATTTTAAATAGTCCAACACGCTAGCCTTTACATTTGGAATGAGCACACTGAGGTAAGACTCCTACATTTTGTTTAATATGGCAGTCCATAATGGGGGGAATTCTCTGGGGTGCGGGTCTCCCTGTGCCTGCCGTGGCTGGGTGTCCCTGGGGCATCGCGATTTAACACTATTTCATCACTCCTTGGCACTTATAGTTTGTTTTATATATATGTAACACCTTCACATAATTTCCTTTACTCCTCACATTATTCACACATGCAGCAACAGCTGCTCCTACCTCTTTAACCCTATATTTTTATCACTCCTGCGATGCCCTGAGGTTGTCTGATTGGGTGGCTCTGGGGTGTCCTGCCCCCTGGACCTGAACCCCTATAGTTAGTGTTAGGGACTTACCCAATGAGAGGCTACCTTGATGCAGTGGGTAAGCTCATAGCCCTGGCCAGGAATATGCTAAGTGCCTCTGGTTACTACAGGTTGAGCTAGTGTGAGATAGTGCACCTGCTACCTTTTCCCTCTGTACACTTTACTAAGTCTCAAGCAGAGTAGCACCTCACTACCTAATTAAGGTGTGCAAATTAGGGCCCTTTTCCCTCTGTAACTGATGTATTCATACATTTTTGAAGGTAGGAGACACCTTCACCCTAATTTAGCACCCTGCCCCACCCACCCCTCTGATTTTAAATAGTCCAACACTCTAGCCTTTACATTTGGAATGAGCACACTGAGGTAAGACTCCTACATTTTGTTTAATATGGCAGTCCATAATGGGGGGAATTCTCTGGGGTGCGGGGCTCCCTGTGCCTGCCGTGGCTGGGTGTCCCTGAGGCATCGCAATTTAACACTATTTCATCACTCCATGGCACTTATAGTTTGTTTTATATATATGTAACACCTTCACATAATTTCCTTTACTCCTCACATTATTCACACATGCAGCAACAGCTGCTCCTACCTCTTTAACCCTATATTTTTATCACTCCTGCGATGCCCTGAGGTTGTCTGATTGGGTGGCTCTGGGGTGTCCTGCCCCCCGGACCTGAACCCCTATAGTTAGTGTTAGGGACTTACCCAATGAGATGCTACCTTGATGGGTAAGCTCATAGCCCTGGCCAGGAATATGCTAAGTGCCTCTGGTTACTACAGGTTGAGCTAGTGTGAGATAGTGCACCTGCTACCTTTTCCCTCTGTACACTTTACTAAGTCTCAAGCAGAGTAGCACCTCACTACCTAATTAAGGTGTGCAAATTAGGGCCCTTTTCCCTCTGTAACTGATGTATTCATACATTTTTGAAGGTAGGAGACACCTTCACCCTAATTTAGCACCCTGCCCCACCCACCCCTCTGATTTTAAATAGTCCAACACTCTAGCCTTTACATTTGGAATGAGCACACTGAGGTAAGACTCCTACATTTTGTTTAATATGGCAGTCCATAATGGGGGGAATTCTCTGGGGTGCGGGGCTCCCTGTGCCTGCCGTGGCTGGGTGTCCCTGGGGCATCGCAATTTAACACTATTTCATCACTCCATGGCACTTATAGTTTGTTTTATATATATGTAACACCTTCACATAATTTCCTTTACTCCTCACATTATTCACACATGCAGCAACAGCTGCTCCTACCTCTTTAACCCTATATTTTTATCACTCCTGCGATGCCCTGAGGTTGTCTGATTGGGTGGCTCTGGGGTGTCCTGCCCCCCGGACCTTAACCCCTATAGTTAGTGTTAGGGACTTACCCAATGAGAGGCTACCTTGATGCGGTGGGTAAGCTCATAGCCCTGGCCAGGAATATGCTAAGTGCCTCTGGTTACTACAGGTTGAGCTAGTGTGAGATAGTGCACCTGCTACCTTTTCCCTCTGTACACTTTACTAAGTCTCAAGCAGAGTAGCACCTCACTACCTAATTAAGGTGTGCAAATTAGGGCCCTTTTCCCAGTGTATGTAGATAGTCTGGCACGTACATAAAATACAATCGCTTGACGATTTGAAGATCAATATCCAAATAATTAAGCAAGTGCCTAATAAGCAAGCTCAACAGCAGTAATGGAGATAAATTTGTATGATTGCAGGTTTTTATCATAAAACTAGTACCAGTATGGAGAAACAGTTCCCGCGCCGTTCGTCCGCTAACTTCTGCTGCCTTCCCATATGTGAAGACCGCCACAGTGAATGGGAGGTGAGAGAGTCAGCGGCCGGAATGGGTATGAAGGAAGAAAAAGGTGGCGTTACTTGCTGTTGTCAGGAAACAAAGAGGGGTAACCCTGTTGACAGTTTGTCATTGCAGGGAAAACCCACTCCCGTCCCGCAATCAGTGCGCGCCGAAATACCTATCAGAATAGTGTGTAGTCCTCCTGATGTGCTGGATTGCTGCCGTTGACTTGATGCATGTCCCTGGTTGCCTACGAATCAGAGCCCGTGTGCGCTTCACGGGAATCCCGGGGAAGACGTCAAAGTGACGTCAGAATGAGACTGAGACTGGACGTACGTTTCACCCTAGCCGGGCTTGTTCACCATAGATCCACAATATATGAGCCCAAGGGTTATTGTTTGCATTATACACAGGTGCAGCAGTATATACTGCTGGAAATTTGGTGCGTTTTGATCAGAGATGTGCAGAAAATATAGGCTTCTCCTGCCATAGACTTGACTATAAAAATGACTAGAATAATCCAAAGAGGATATTTCTAATATATTCTTTGTATTTTTCGTATACTTTATATAGCCAAAACTCTACCGCATGTGCCTCACCTCACTGCACATCACTGGTACCTGTCTAATCCTACTTCTATACAGACAGCATAGCTCATGTGCTAGGAGTCACTAAACTTCTATAGTGATATTTAATACAGTGAATGTGACTATATTTTCCACCTCCCATACACATTGGAGAAAATGTTTTGTTTATATATTGGGTGCATTACGGTAACTTGTGAATAGCAATATATTATGGATTATAGTAAAGAAAAATATGCATATTTAATAATGTAAAATGTGCAAGTAGAAACATCTGACTGATTCTGTGCTTTGTTGGATCAGGGAGGTACTGTCAGAGTTAAGTTGCTGCATTTGTTCCCAATTCTTGGGACTAGGTCTTGGCAGCACAGAGACCTGTCTCTTCTTGTGATCAAGGGGTCTATTTACTAAGCCTTGTAGAGAGATAAAGTGGAGAGAGATAAAGTACCTACCAACCAGCTCCTAACTAATTTTTCAAACAGCCTGCAACATGGCAGTTAGGAACTGATTGGCTGGTACTTTATCTCTCTCCACTTTATCTCATTCCAAGGCTTAGTAAAAACAACTCTGTAGGCTCTCACAGTAGCTTTAGACTAGTTCTGATGAATGCTGCTTGGCTACACACATTGGTTATGGTGGATCTGAAACTCCAGGAACCATATTCAGCTCATTGGTACAGTAATGTAAACTCAGGCACCAAAATGTTAGAAATAAATCACAATATGAAATCAAGAGATTGGATCCACATCACTTACAGATGTGCCATTATAGAAATACCATGCCAGCTAAATGCATGTGGATAAAGGGCAACAGCTCCTCCCACTAAAATAAGATTTACCATGCAGATATAAGAGGGTCAAGCTGAAATTGTTATGGTGGTAATGACATATTACCTCCCCTCCAGCTCTATGTGCAGAACCTATATATAATAAGCTCTAGGAGCCCATGTAATGTTGTTCAACATCATTATCTTCAAGTGGTATGTGCATATTTGTCTGTGCACTTAAAGAAAAAGCTCTTAGAATGATCTGTATAAGCAAACATGAAACACTGAATTTTGAGTCGACATTCTCTTGAATGAGTTACTCATACCTAGGCTGCTCTGGCAATATGTTTTTTTTTCCATTTGCTTTTATTGGAACCTATTAGAATCCATATTCTTGGGCCTTTGATGCATAATGGTAGCTTGTAGAATGAATGGAGTCTGTTTACATGATAATAAATATATGCCGTTTCTGCTTTTACAAGATGTTTTGTCATACTTCTTAGTAGTCACAAACATAAAACTTGTTATTAATTAAAAGCATACAGTATGTTCTAATACATATGAGTAGAGCCAGATTAAGGGGGGCCCGGAGCTTAGTACCCCCGGGCCCCCCATCTCAATGGGGCCCCCTGCCCGGTGCTACTCTGCCTCAGATCACTTTCCTTGCCACGCTGTGGGCAAGGTTACTATTCCCAATCATAGTCCACATGAATGATAAAGTATAAAAAGTTAAAAATAAAAAAACCATTTAAAAAAAGTCATATTGACCTTTTCATTTGTCGACCTGCCCCGTGTCAAAAATTTTCCTGTGTCGACCAAATCAGTGTCAACCAATAGTGGTTGGCCTATTGACTGTGGACCTAATCCATGTTGACCTACCATCCAGATACCTATGCTGACATTTGATTGATCATTTATTATGATAGTGATATAGCGTGTTTTTGTTGCAATTTTAATAATGCATCTCTAGTATTACAATTTCAGAACTGTTTCACTGAATATTGCCTCACTCCACATTTAAGGGGCAAATGCAGGATTTTGAGAAGGAGATTTCCAAATGGTTGATTTTAGAATCAATGTTGGCAGCCCATGAAAAGGGTATAAAAAGTATTTAACAATTTAGAGTCTGCCTCTGTTGTAAATGTGTGTATACATGTTTGTTGATGTTGCAAAGTAAATGTACACGCCAGAATATGCCATAAACTATGAAGAGCCCACTTGCTTACTGGGTAGACAGAACAAGAGAGAAGAAAGAAAGAAGTAAGCAATTACTGACTTCTTGAGTACCACCAACGAACCTAATATAGACAAGGGGTCTCATTACTCATTAAATGCTGGTTTCCTACTATTATCTTCTTTGACATTTCTTATGACCAGTACGGAACCACATCAGTTCTATATATATGTTAGCCCACTTGCTTAGCCAGTGGAGTGGTTTATTGAAAGTCATACTCACTTTGTTACACACTGGTTTGGATGGAGCAGAGTGAGTGTCATACAGCTCACCAGCCGGTGAGTGTATGCAGGATGTGGGTAGTGTTGCAGGATACTGTAAAAGCTGTTTATAGCAGGTAATTGCAGGTCTTTTCTGGAACGAAGTGGTTCACTTCCATGTACCACTGTGTCACTCATTTACAGTGACAAGATGGTGCCACACATGAGCAACACTAGGTTCAGTGGCCATCTTGGTTAGGGAATTAAGCTTATCTTAAGGATCCAACATGGAGTTTGCACAAGAGCGCATTCCTCTTTCAACACCTTCCTTGCTAGAAATTTCTCCATGTTATACAACCATTCAAATAAGGCTTTTCATATCAACCTGCAAGAAAGGCAGGGTTAAATACATAAAGAAACATCAACTTATCATGTGACATTGGTCTGGTTTTCTTAGTACAGTAGATACATCAGTAAGATGCCCATCACTGACAGCATTGGCCATAACATCCCCTGACTCTCAAATTTGGGACTTCTGTTAATTTGGATGTTTTCCTTGCTTGTGATTCTTAATGCTTGTAAAGGTCTTTGGCTTGGGCTTCCATTCACACCAGTTAGATCTTGACTTTTGCGTATGGCTTTTTAGAGATTTATTGAATGCTATATTCACAAATTCCTCATCATACCTCTTAGGCGGCTTGCCGATATTTGATCTTAGAGAAAATCTTTTCTGTGGTTGAACCTCCACACTGCACTGGCAATCTCTGGTTCAGATGCATCTCCAGCTACTGGCGTGTCCAGGCATATATACTTCAATAGGTTTTATGTACTTCAGAGCAACTGTAGGAGAACGGTTTTTAAAATAAACTGCTTCCACCCAAAAAAGCTTGTCTAGGCCTGTGATTTATTTTCACTCATTCCCAGTTACCCAGTAGTTGAAAGTAGTTAAAGGATTAATTGATTGATCAATTAATTAATTTATTCATTTAAATGACTGATTAAGAAAATTTAAGATAATTAAGTAATTTATTAACTGATTAATTTAAATGATTCATTGATTCTGAAAATGTAAGATAAGATGAGTAGCTCTGCAACACCTATTCATTTTCTTGGCTTCTCTTTAGTTTCAACCCTTGTCAAGTTGGAATACTTGGCTATCAACATTGTATTCTTTTCTAGTGAAAATGTGTTGCAAATTAGTAATGTACTAGTCACCAGCCCATCAAAATAATGGATCAACATAATAGTAATCCATCGGGCGCATTCTAGTGGCTGCTGACATGCAAAACACTTGAATGTCCACCATAGAGGTGAAGAGCAGCATAAATCTTTAATTATATAGGATTAGAGTAATAATCAATAAAAATATTTGTCTAAGCAAATAAGATCATCACCAGTACCCCAAAAAATACAGCCCATAATGAAAAGAAAAGTGTCGCAAGACAGAACTGTCCTTGGGCCTTCCAACCCATCCTTTTTTATATATAAATGCGAAAGCCCTCACTCACTGGCTGACTTATCACTAATTCTCTTACTTCCCGATGTGTTAGGAAGCTGAAATTTAACATACTGTAGGTATTCTTCAGGTGGGAAATAGGAAAACTATGCCATTAGAATTTTAATAAACCTCACCTAAGGGGATGAAAAGAAGGTTGACACAATGACGTAATTACCGATGCATGGCTTGCGTTGTGTGAACGATAACGCCAAAACAGACAACTGGATCAACATTTGGATTGTACCTGCAGTGGATAGAATTAATAAACTACAAAAATGGTCCTGTCACTTTTACCATATGTGCTATAGTTGTTCCTTGGGTAAGTCCAAGAACCATGGATTAATATTTACTTACATTAAAATGTCTCAAGTTTACATCTCTATAGATTTACCAATTTTTTAACACAAATTTTTATTTACAACCATGAATATCAGAAACTCCTGTGCAAAGAGGAGAGTAGAACATCTAGTATGTATTAAAAGGACATGCATAGTTTAACAAACTCAGCACTTCAGCAGCATATTCTGCCACTTTTGTGGCTGAAGTGCTTGGTTTGGTTGGACTAATAAAAACCAAATGTTTTGAAGGACTAACTCTGACTATTAGTGAGGAGGTTGCTGATGAGGGTGTTGGAGATTGCATGTGCTAGTCCAAACTGCTAGTAGCTGACACTGGATTCTTGTTATTATTTTGAAGGATTTTTATAAATAACTCACATGAACTCAGTGCAAATGATGTAATATGGAGGAGATTTCTAGATGGTTAACCTCCCTACCTCTGCTAATTTTAGCATCACAAATGGTACACATGCCTTTACAAATGTCAGTAATTGGAAAAAATAATTACACACACAAGAGTTGGCTTTTCCTTGGTCTTATACCCAGGCATAACAATGGCCTTCTTTTTTTATCTTGGGCAAGAACTGCTGCCACTAGTGGCTGACTTACATCTTTGACACAAACAAAATCCTCGCCATCCTCATTAGAGTCAGATACACAAATATCCCTCTCATCCTGTTGCACTTCCACATGAGCATCATTAATTTCTATGTCACCATCTTTACTTGTACTGCTCATTCTCACATTTGCAGAGAGTACAGAAATGGTGGAAGGAGGCTTCTCGATGACTACAATGTCAGACATGTCAGACTCACACGTACAGTAGCTTGACCATTTTAAACATGCTTGGCATAAGCATATGAATATCCTTACAAAGGACTAAATGTTGAGGATACCTAAAGGATAATTTAAAGGGGCAGACTAGATGGGCCAAATAGTTCTTACCTGCTGTCAAATTCTGTTTTTATGTAGCTAATGTGGACTCTCCTAAGGGATTTGTAAACACACAGTTTGTTTATCAGCCTTAGCGGTCAATCCAATTAGCCATGATCATGTCACGGGAGTGAATCATCTCAGCAGTAGCCGCACTTTAAGATGGACTGAACTTGCCCAAAAGTGCTTACTGCCATATAGGATAGCAAGCAATTTTGTGCAAATTCAGGCAGAATCCATGCTGCAAAGGTTGTGAGATTGGGTGCCACTGCCAGCGTTTTAACAACACTTCGCCCCTTTCCCAGGTAATTGGATTGATCCCTATGTGTTCTTTTTCTTAGGTCATTGATTTGTCTGTTTTAAAGGTGAAAACTCTACTAATGTTATGTTCAACGTACTTGGAACCCAAGAGACTGGGTGGCAACAGAAGGGTTCCGAGTACAGATACATGAAGCTGCGTTAGAGCTAAGATACGCAGCTTCCCCTAACAAAAATCCTATACTCCGTTGTCCTTCCCAGTGGTCGATTAACGCCTGCAAGACTATGGTTACTTGTGCCCATGGCAACCGTGTTTGAATGGGTGGATTGGGTCCGCCCAGACTCCAATGCCCCCCGGTCTTAATAGTAGACAATGCATTAACCGAGACCAAGAAGAACAAGGGGAAAACTAACTAAAACAAAGAAGGATACAAAAAATAACAAAGTAGTTTATGTGTGGCGCGGCCACCTGGAACAACAACAAATCAAGTAATGCAACCTAACTGCCAAATATGAACCCGTCATAATAAGACGAGGACAGCAATGCGGAAACCTCCGCAAAAATGACACAACCAAAAATAGATAAAGAAAATACGGCTTCAGCCATAAAGTGCGGCAGAGCCGCTACTCACGACGCCACAAAAGGTGTGCGCAGGAAATGACTAGAACCCAGAGGCTTCGGATACCAGACCACTCTACTGGAAGGCAAATCAGAAGACAGCAGGAAACGATCCCTCGGACAGGACTCAGGAAACTGGACACAGGACACTGGAGTTCACAAGCTGGATGCAGGAACACACCAGACAAAGGAAGACAGGCTCCACAGGAAGATATCAAAAGCGGGGCTGCCCTATTCTGGCTCCAATATAAAGCCCTGCAAACCAATCCTCAGGCAGCCCAGCCCCCGGATCCTGATTGATGAAGATGTCAGCTGGCGCGCTGCGCACGGCATCCCGGCTGCCTAGTAACAGGACTGCAGTGCAAGGCGGCCACCCGGCGTCTCCGGTTGCTAGGCAAACAGCCGCGGACAGGGAGTAAGCGTCAGAAGTGACGCACCAGCCCGTTGCCTAGCAACAGCCAGGAGCCCGCGCGACCCTCCACCGCTGACTACTAGACTAAGTGTGAGAAGGTGTGACATCTTCATATGAGGTTGTAGAAGAAAATGCCTGACTGCGTTTGTCCCCGGCTTCAGCAATAGCATTCTTCTAGTGCATGAAACAGCAGTAGAATTACCTGAACCATCACTCGAAAACAAGGGCATGGCCTGAGCTCAGAGGTGTAGCAAGGTGTCATGGTGCCTGGAGCAAGGTATGTTTTGGCACCCCCCTTCCCTAAACTGAATTGGGGCGAGGCCACCAAGGCTGGTTCTAGACCTTGTGACATCCAGGGTGAAAGTTTCCTTTGGCACCCCCCCACACACACCCATACCCATAGGTTAAGCATAGTGCGCGCCGAAGGCAAAATATAGGAGCGTGGCTTCATAGGGCATGGGCATGGCCAGTTATGCCAACTGTAGTTATGGACCCTGTTTTGTGCCCCCTGTAGCTGTGACCCCTGTAGATTTGCCCCCAGTAGTTGTGCCCCCTGTAGATTTACCCCCAGTAGATGTGTCCCCCTTAGCTGTGCCTTGAGGAGTTGTGCCCGGAGTAGTTGTGCCCCCTGTAGCTGTGCCCGGAGTAGTTGTGCCCCCTGTATATTTGCCCCCAGTAGATGTGCCTGGAGTAGTTGTGCCCCCTGTAGCTGTGCCTGGAGTAGTTGTGCCCCCTGTAGCTGTGCCTGGAGTAGTTGTGCCCCCTGTAGCTGTGCCCCTTGGTAGCGCCGCAATTACAAAAAAAAAAAATACTCACCTGCCCGCTCCTGCTTCCTGACTGCTGCTAGCCGCATCTCCGCCGTCTGTGTGTGTGATGCATGACGTCGCACGCAAGTCATGGACCGGAGGGGAGGAAGGAGAGGAGCGGAGAGGAGCGGAGAGGAGCGGAGAGGAGGGATGGCCGAGGGGGAGGGGAGGGAGAGATTTGAAGCAGCTCAGGCTTCCAGCTGTCAGTGACTGACAGCTGCTGCTGCGAGCTGCTTGCGGCCAGTCAGAGGTTCCAGCGCAGTTCAGCTGCGGCGCCCTATACTGTCTTGGGTGCTTGGAGCTCGAGCTTCACCAGAACTGCCTCCCTACGCCCCTGCCTGAGCTTTTCCTTGTCACTGTGTGTGGTGCATGGCATGTTGTCAATTTTAATTTTTTTTGGGCAGTAAAGGTTCTCTTTATTATTAGAGGTGATGTTTTCTTTAACATTGTGAAATATTTAGATTTCAGTTGCCAATTATTTTCCCTAGGACCACCTTTAGTAGATATTGAAGTACTACCATGACTGGCAGCAGCCGCAGCACTAGTATTGGGTTGCTGCTCCTGCTCTTTCTATCGACTGATCTGTATTGACTCACAGCATTATTATTTGAAAGTAACGATGGCAACTACTGAAATTAACTTTTTAACAGTGCCTGAACATTACACATATTTTGTTTTTACAGTGCAGTAAGTAATAGTGGCACATACTGACCATTATTTTTTAACAGTGCTTGAACAACACACTTGTTATATTTGAACAGCAGACACTTTTTTTAACACTGTGATTTATAGCATTGTTAGTAAGTAATGGTGACACCTACTGAATATTATTTTTTTAACAGTGCTTGAACTTGTCCTGACCAGATCACACTTTTTTTTAATAACAATATTGGCCTAACACTGACACATCCACAGAGCTGCAGACCACAGCCCTTCACTGATTAATCTTCACTAATGGCACACTGAAGCCCATAACTCTTCATTAATGACACTGACAGTCTGACACAGTTACAAACAGTTCTAGAGCCCACAGCCCTAGTTTACTAATGATGATAACACTGACACAGTAGCCCACAGTCCTTAATCTTTACTGACAGTCACACTGCAGCCCACATCCCTTTACTGATGACAAACACTGACACAATCTCAGACAGTGCTGCAGACCACAGCCCTGGTTTACTGATGAAGATAACAGTGAGTCTGACATAGCAGGCCACATCGCTTCATCACAGTCGCTGCAGCTCACATTCTAATCCTCCAGCATCCTGTGTGAAATGGCGCCCGAACCACACAAGATGGTCTTTTATTGAATTCATACTACACAAGATCCGATGCCGGGAAAATTACGTTTTGCCTCCATTGCCTCAGAAGTACTTAAGCTCAGGGGTGCTAATTTTTCCTAAAATCAAACTTGCAAGTGGTTTATTGAAAGCCACATTCACTGTGTTACCCACTGGTTTGGATGGAGCTTAGCCAAAGTGGATCAGGGTGTCATAGAGCTCCCCAGTCAGTGAATGTACTGCTTGCAGGTTGCAGGTAGTGGTTCAAGATACTGGTGCACATCATATTCCTGTAACTAAACATTACTATGAACGTGCGGTGACCATTTTCCCTGCGATTTTTTTGCTACGGCTGCAGCACTGACTTGGGACCCGGGAAAAGTAAGTAATTTAATCATGGGTGCAGTGTGTGTGAGGTGGAACCCCCTGGACAAGTCTCTTCTGGAGCTACTTGGTACACAGCCATGTACCACTGTGTCACATTCATAAACAGTGACAAGGTGGCATTGCGTATTTACATGAATAGGTGTGATGGCCTTATTGGTTACGGAGTGAAGATTCCCTGGAGGATCCAATATGGAGTCTATGTAGTAGTGCACTCCTCCTTCAACAATACAAAGTGCAGTGTATGAAATACTTCATACATTTATAGGACCTGAGATCACAGTAAGCTATTAAATGTGGCAGTAGGGACAACCTGCCTGGACTGACTTTTTTTCTTTTCCAAATGCAAGCATCATTCCACAATTGAAATCCCCTGCTCTGCAGTGCATTCAGGCATACCTGGAAGTCTGGGAGAGTGACAGATGAGCTTAGAGCCAACCCTGGGCATATATGTTCATAAGAATTCTTATGAACTAGATTGTGTATGTAATTAATTTGTAATAATTAACACTTAAAATGATCTATGCAATGGTCTGCATAGACCAATGTTTCACTTACAGTAAGTATTCCATGTATAATTCCCATTCTCACATCCACCATTGGTTCTGTCCCATGTCAGAACATATCACAGGATTCTGCAACATCAAACACAATATTATATTATAATGACCACTACAATCTAAAAGAAAGTGCTAGGGTCAACTTCCAGCATCTCTGAAATCTATTGCTCACTCCTCTCCTGATATGTAACTATTCAAGAAGAAACAGCACTAGTTGCATTATTAATTTTGCATAATTCCCTAGAAACGCACATGAAAATTAGTGATTTTTGACTACTGTAATACTAGGTCATGTGCACAGGTAAACATCATAATGGCAAAATGACAATGAAATAATCCAACCCTTTCTCTGTCTAAATTAGCTATCTTCTTTCTTACATTATTAATTAGTGGGATTGAGCCTTTTATTATGTGCTATATAATTACTTTCCTTAAATTTGTTCATTATTATTACTTGTCATTTTAATGTATTCAAACTATGAATCATAGGCAGATAGATGCTACTTTAAAAAAAAACATCTTATTACTTTAGATGGATCCTTAAAATAGACATCTATAGCTAGGAGTGCCAAAGGGAACTGTATATTAATTAAGACATTACAAAAAAAAATAAAAAAAAAAATAAACATTATTTCTTGCTGGAGGAATGTCTATCAGCATTAAAATAATTACTTGGGAGAAAATTAATTATCATCACTAACCCTTTATGGGGGTCTGTCCACTACACCTTTCAGAGAGATAAAGTGGACGAAGATACCAAACAACCAGCTCCTACTGTAACTCATTTTTCAAACACACAGGCAGATGTATTAACCTGGAGAAGGCATAAGGAAGTGATAAACGAGTGATATGTGCAAGGTGATAAACGCACTAGCCAATCAGGTCCAATATGTAAATTAACAGGTAGCAGCTGATTGGCTGGTACAAAAAAAAATATCCTATACTAAAAACTGATAGGATCTTGTCTACTGTTTTGGAAGAAAAACCTCAAATTATTTTTAAAAAAGCATCAAATCTACAGACCTATTTGGCACCTAGTAATTTTAAATCATTGGATTCTAATACTGCTATTAAAAGTAAGAATACTTGGCTACAAAAATATGAAAAACCGATAGGGTGCTACAAATGCAGGAGAAAAAGGTGTATCACTTGTCAATTTATTATGGACAAAACACTATTGATACACTCATTCACATATGGCACTCAATTTGGAGTACGGGGTACCATCGACTGCCAAACTAACTATGATATTTATGTGATTAACTGCATCTGTGGCATCCAGTATGTAGGTCGTACAACCCGTACATTACATGTCAGATTTCTAGAACATAAGAATAACATCCTTAGAGGTAGAAGCCAACATAGTTTGGTGAGACATGTAATTGATGTCCACGATGGGGATATTAAGTCCATAAAAATACAAGGTATAGAAAACATTACACCTACCACTCGTGGAGGGGATAGATATAACCATCTATGTAAATGAGAGGCCTTTTGGATTTATACCTTGGGCACTCTTTTTCCCAAGGGCCTCAATGATTGTATTGAATTGAACAACATTTGAATATCCTCCCACAGTAGTATAGTATTATTATCTCTATATCAATTTTTATTTCATATGTATTCTCGATGGTTGTAGGTCCATCTGAAAGACTATCTACGATGTACGCCATTAATCCCCTTTAAACTCTAGTTTTTTCCCTTTTCTATAGCTTCTATGTATATCTCTTTAAATATAAAATTGTCCATTTATATGCATATATTATGAACTATATCTATTCTAAGTACATATGTATGGTGTACATGGGTATACTTTGATTTTAATTTACTTTTTAGCTAAATAGGGATCATATTTGCACATATCCCTTTTTGATTTCAATTATAATTTGAATGCCCGTTTTAGAGCTGGATTATTCCTGGGTATCGTTAGGCTAAAAATCAGGACCATGTGTGACCACCAAGCATAGATTCTGTAGAATAACATATAAAATGTATATTTAAATAAATTACACTATGGATATATTTAAACCCTCATGGGCTTTTTCTATTTTATAAAAATAAATTTTCTTTGAAAAAAAAGTATCCTTAGGTGGGACTCGTATCCGGGTCTCGGTGCTTAGTGGCACTGGATCAGCCTTACCAACTTGCAACATCTGGTACGGACCGTTAGTGCCTCACATCTTTGCCGTGTCCCATCTAACTACAAGTGTGTTTGATACCTGCAAAGATTGGAGGAACCAGGAGGAGAGGAGATAAGAGATTCACAGACTGAATTTTTAGACTTTTTATTTGGATATTTTGCTTCTAATCAAGTGACTATTCTATTTTTACATTAAATTTGTGTTTTAATGGACATTTTAGACACCTAATTTAAAGTGCTATAATCCCTTGAGAATTAGCGGCAGGAACAACTTTTTTCTGTTCTGTCTATATTATTGTGATTGGTGTTAGTCACTCTGAGTTCCAGCAGCCTTTTGTAAGCAGGGCACGCAGGTGGTTAAAATCTTTCCTTCAAAGATGAATATGTGTCTGCTAGGATGCGTATCTTTTGCATGTGCTCACTCCCTGGTACAAAATATTCTCATGATGATGATGATGATGATGATGATGATGATGATGATGATGATCAATAGCCACTTCTGATTGGCTGAATACATGTGGATGCCTTTCACTTCTGTGAATACTATATAATTAATTAATGTGTTTAGAATATTCCCATTTTAAAGGGGAAGACAATAATTGTGTTTATTTACACATAATTAGGACTTTTTTATAGTATTTGTGCCTGTATTTCATATATTTTACATGTTCAAAGTCACATTTTTAATTATTAGTAACATTCTTCAGACACGGGTTGTCTTAAGTAATGTATACATCAATTTGTTAAGGTGTTGTGTTGTTTACTAATTGGGAACTGTAACTTTAGCAACTACTACTAACACACGGAGAGATTTTGGCTACACGGAGCGATATAACTGAGAGATTTTGACTATATAGTCAAAATCGCTCAGAAAGTTAGTGCAGATCGCTCCGTGTGTATACAGGCAGCGATAGCGATGCGCGTCCCCGCTAAGTCGCTATCGCTGGGAAAAATAGTCAGTGCCGGCAAGTCAATTTTGGCTATGTCGCTGGTAAAGTTAGTTAAAATCGCTAGAGGCCAGCGATTTTTCCCAGCGATAGCGATGTTGCAGGCGGCGGTGGTGCGGGCGGCGGCGGCGGCGGTGCGGGCGGCGGCGGGTGGCGGTGTGGGCGGTGGCGGTGCGGGTGGCGGTGCGGGCGGCGGCGGGTTGCGGCAGCGGTGCGGGCGGCGGAAATTTACCTTTCTCTTGCAGAGTTTGGCAGCGGAGCGGTACCAGTTTCAAAAATGGCGCCTCAGCGTCATTTTTGAAAATCTCCTACTGCCAGTTCAAGGGAAAAGTTAGTCAAAATCTCTCATAGCCAAAATCTCTCCGTGTGTATGCACCTTTAAGAGAGATTTTGACTAACTTTTCCCTTGAACTGGCAGTAGGAGATTTTGACTAACTTTACCAGAGATTTTGTCTAACTATGCAAGAGATTTTGGCTATGGGAGATTTTGACTATCTCATTTAAATAAGGGGATGAGTGTCATATATAGGATGAATTTACAGGGTGGCTGGTATTTAAATAGCTAAAAGTTAAAAAAAAAAAATTGCGTGGGGTCCCCCTTCCTATGTAAACCAGCCTCGGCCTCTTTGAGCCAATCCTGGTTGTTAAAATACAGAGGAAAAAATTAGTAGGGTTCCCCCATATTTAGACAACCAGCACCGGGCTCTGCGTCCGGTCCTGGTTTAAAAAATACGGGGGACAAAAGACATAGGGGTCCCCCGTATTTTTAAAACCAGCACCGGGCTCCACTAGCCAGGGAGATAATGCCACAGCCGGGGGACACTTTTATATTGGTCCCTGCGGCCGTGCCATTACCCCCCCAACTAGTCACCCCTGGCCGGGGTACACTGGAGTGAGGACCCCTTAAATCAAGGGGTCCCCCCCTCCAGCCACCCAAGGGCCAGGGGTGAAGCCCGAGGCTGTCCCCCCCATCCGTGGGCCGGTGGATGGGAGGCTGATAGCCTTTCAATAGTAATATTGTTCTTTACAGGAGGCCTATAGGTCCCAGCAAGCCTGCCCCAGCATGCTGGCACTTGGAGAACCACAAGTGCCAGCATGCCCGGACATAAAGGGCCCGCTTTCACCTGTAGTCCACCTGTAAAGAAAATATTTAAAAAAACACACAACACATTCTTTTAAAAATCCTTTATTAAACTGGGTCTTCACCTGGGGGCGGCGGCCTTTAAGCTCTTTTGCATGGCCGCCGCCTTCCCAGGGCTTCCGGCGTCTTCACCTGGGGGGGCGCCACCTCCCCAGGGCTTCTGGGGTCTTGCTCCGGCGTCTTCACCTGGTGGGCGGCGGCTGCTAAGCTCTTTTGCATAGCCGCCGCCAATCCAGGACTTCCACGGCGTCTTCAGGAGCTCTTCTCCGCTCCTCCTCCGCCGTCGGACTGAAAGCCGCTGCCTCGCGCTGACTTATATAAGTCAGCGGGAGGGGGCGGGGCGATGACGCGGCGAGCCGTGATTGGCTCGCGGCGGCCATCTTGAATTTCAAAAATGACGCTGAGGCGCCATTTTTGAAACTGGTACCGCTCCGCTGCCAAACTCTGCAAGAGAAAGGTAAATTTCCGCCGCCCGCACCGCCGCCGCCCACACCGCCACCCACACCGCCGCCGCCCACACCGCCACCCACCGCCGCCCGCACCGCCGCCGCAACCCGCCGCCGCCCGCACCGCCTCCATAACCCGCCGCCGCCCGCACCACCGCCGCCTGCAACATCGCTATCGCTGGGAAAAATCGCTGGCCTCTAGCGATTTTAACTAACTTTACCAGCGACATAGCCAAAATTGACTTGCCGGCACTGACTATTTTTCCCAGCGATAGCGACTTAGCGGGGACGCGCATCGCTATCGCTGCCTGTATACACACGGAGCGATCTGCACTAACTTTCTGAGCGATTTTGACTATATAGTCAAAATCGCTCAGTTATATCGCTCCGTGTGTATGCACCTTAACACTTTCAAGCCATATCCCCTGGCATCAACCAAGTGCATATAGTGCTGTTTTATCCTAGTGTAACTGTGTAATACTTTTTTCGCCAGGCATAAACCAAGTGCATATAGTTATTTTTTTTATCCTAGTGTAACTGTGTAATACTTTTTTCTCCATGCATAAACCAGGTGCATATAGTGCTGTTTTATCCTAGTGTAACTGTGTAATACTTTTTTTCTCCAGGCATAAACCAGGTGCATATAGTGCTGCTTTATCCTAGTGTAACTGTGTAATACTTTTTTCTCCAGGCGTAAACCAGGTGTTTATAGTGCTGTTTTATCCTAGTGTAACTGTGTAATATTTTTTTCTCCAGGCATAAACCAGGTGCATATAGTGCTGTTTTATCCTAGTGTAACTGTGTAATACTTTTTTCGCCAGGCGTAAACCAGGTGCATATAGTTATTTTTTTTATCCTAGTGTAACTGTGTAATACTTTTTTCTCCAGGCATAAACCAGGTGCATATAGTGCTGTTTTATCCTAGTGTAACTGTGTAATACTTTTTTCTCCATGCATAAACCAGGTGCATATAGTGCTGCTTTATCCTAGTGTAACTGTGTAATACTTTTTTCTCCATGCATAAACCAGGTGCATATAGTGCTGTTTTATCCTAGTGTAACTGTGTAATACTTTTTTCTCCAGGCATAAACCAGGTGCATATAGTGCTGTTTTATCCTAGTGTAACTGTGTAATACTTTTTTCGCCAGGCGTAAACCAGGTGCATATAGTTATTTTTTTTATCCTAGTGTAACTGTGTAATACTTTTTTCTCCAGGCATAAACCAGGTGCATATAGTGCTGTTTTATCCTAGTGTAACTGTGTAATACTTTTTTCTCCATGCATAAACCAGGTGCATATAGTGCTGCTTTATCCTAGTGTAACTGTGTAATACTTTTTTCTCCATGCATAAACCAGGTGCATATAGTGCTGTTTTATCCTAGTGTAACTGTGTAATACTTTTTTCTCCAGGCATAAACCAGGTGCATATAGTGCTGTTTTATCCTAGTGTAACTGTGTAATACTTTTTTCGCCAGGCGTAAACCAGGTGCATATAGTTATTTTTTTTATCCTAGTGTAACTGTGTAATACTTTTTTCTCCAGGCATAAACCAGGTGCATATAGTGCTGTTTTATCCTAGTGTAACTGTGTAATACTTTTTTCTCCATGCATAAACCAGGTGCATATAGTGCTGTTTTATCCTAGTGTAACTGTGTAATACTTTTTTCTCCAGGCATAAACCAGGTGCATATAGTGCTGCTTTATCCTAGTGTAACTGTGTAATACTTTTTTCTCCAGGCGTAAACCAGGTGTTTATAGTGCTGTTTTATCCTAGTGTAACTGTGTAATATTTTTTTCTCCAGGCATAAACTAGGTGCATATAGTGCTGTTTTATCCTAGCGTATCTGTGTAATACTTTTTTCTCCAGGCGTAAACCAGGTGCATGTACAGTAGTGCTGTTTTACCCTAGTGTATCAGTGTAATACTTTTTTCTCCAGGCAGAAACCAAGTGCATATAGCGCTGTTTTATCTTAGTGTAATCCTGTAACAACATATAATACCCTTGCAGAGTCGTACAAATCTGGAGCTTTGCAAACTGCTCAAAATGTGTATATTTTTTGGGCATGTTTTATACCTGCATTTTTTACGTTAAATGCATCCAGGCTTACATAAGCCCCATATTTACAACTAGCTGCCAAATGGCAAAATTATATTTATGGTAGGCGTGTTAGGAAAAAGAGAGTAAACTCGCATAAAGAAAATCTGCTTTTATGCACTGTGCCCATTACAAGTTTACCTTCATAGTTTTATGTGTCATTTGAGATTCTATTTATTTAATTGATATCAATGCAAAAGCATTTTAAGTAGAATTTTGGCCTTCCTGTTTTGTCAGTCACTTAACCATGGCCAACATCTTCTGTTACTTTTGACTCAGATGACTCCAGGAGGAAATAGTTGACTTATGTTGATTTTGGGTATACCTCAGTTTTTGTTCTTGAGACATAAAATGGTAAATTTTATGCCTTGGAATCCTCTGCCGTTTCCCAACATTCACACTCCGGCATCTGGATTTTTCATGTGTTTATTTAGTTATCGGATTGCATTTACTAATGTTATACAATCCAAGGTTAAAAAAAGGACATACAAAGTACAAAACTTGCCCCCACTTTATTGTAGAATAGTTTTAAATGGTTTAGCTATGGGTAAGCAAATTAACAAATTGAAATAAAACCTATTTTAACAGTTCACTGTTTCTTTACTCTGTCAAACAAAAAGCAAGGTCAGTTAAATAATAACAAGGTTTAAAGAAACTGCTCTAATACTGCTCTGTAGTGAAGGGGTTCCCAACCACAGTCCTTATGCCACATTAACAGTTCAAGTTTTAAGGATAACCATATTTTGCATAGGTGACTTAATTAGAACCTCAGTTATTTTGCTTTAACCATCTGTGTTCAAGCCTGTATATTACTAATACCTGGACTGTTAGGGTTCCCATTAGGACTGAAGTTGGGAAACGTGATTGGAGAATTACACTGGAATTAGCTATTTTGCAGAGGAGCAAAGTTCCATTGAAATTATTTTTTAACTCTGACTAGACTATTATTGTAGCATTTATAAAGAAAAAAATATAGTAATCTTCTTGTGTTGGTTGACACTAATGTGCCAAAAGGTGCTGGTCCCATGAAGCTCCAAAGACATGTGTATTTTACACACAAAAACATGCCCACCTCCGGTTATGCAAAAGAGACTCAGTCCATGACAGGAATTTGGTGAGGCAGAATTCCATATGTTGCTATATCATAATAGGTTCAAACAGGGCCATAGCAGCGGGGGAACAGGATGTTCTAGGTGGCAATGAGGCGGCTTTCTGGACTGAAAGTTGCTACCCCTTAGGCCTTTCACCCTGGGCACAACCCTGCTCACCCTCTCTCTAGTTATGGCCCTGGATTTGATTGGCTACTTAAAACAGTTAACAATGATGCCAGTAGGTCAGGCAGGCCAATCAATGTCTTTGTAATTAGCAGCCACTTTCCCATAAAATGTAATATGTTCTCATTCAAGCCATGTCTTCAAAACGTTACTGTAGTGGCTGACCAAATAACTACAACTAACAACCAACATCATGGTGAGAGAGAGCTGGGAGGCAAACTAGTGTACTACAATAATGGACTAAAGTAATATAAATCTTATTGGTGTTTTAACTTCATATTGCTGACTTCATACTGCTATTTGACAAATGAGGCAAAAATCAGCAGGAGAAATATCAGGTACAAAGAGGGCTCTAAGGTGGAGGTTAGCAACAGTGAGACAGTAATGCAATGTTCATACACAATATTCAGACCATAAAAAGCTTACAGTTGCCTATAGCTGGCTAATTATAATGCAAATATGACACCAGGCAGGAAGATTTATCCCCTTTGTCGCCATGTATCTCAGGGAAATTGGTGTGGGGTGAGATGGGAAATTCTCATAGACAGGTTAATCTGAAATGCAATGACTCAAACAGGATAGTGTCCCCTCTTCAGGCATGCTTATCTTGGCAAGGTCTACCAGGGGTAGCAGTGTCTGACTCACAAAAAATGACTGGTGATGACTTACACACTTTAGCAAAGGGCAAAAGCATGTTTATTAAATGACCAGATTACTAAATATACGGAAAGGGGAAAAGATTACGTCCTTGTCATAAACATGAAATGTAAATAACACCTAATAGTAGTACTGTCCAATTCAAAAGATTAGCTGAACAATATCTAAGTGAAACTGGCATTCAAAAATGACATTTAGCAAATATTATGCAGTAAGTGAAGCACTAAAAACACTAAAGAAATGGCAGATTCAGCAAAAGCATTACTCTTAGTGGCATAAATCAGTAGGAACAGTGATAACTATTTAAAGCTTTCTAGTCTCTACCATAATGCTGGTATTAGAACTATGTTAAACAAATCACTCTTTGCATAAATCATTTGACTTGAGCATGGGCTTATGTGAGCAGCACTCATATACAGTATAAACTTATAGGCACACACCCTGATCTGGCTAGTGTCTCATACAGACTTCATGGATTAAATGGAAAAAACACAACCTGAAGATTGGAAACTATAGGACTGAAGCCTATGTGGCTGCAAATGCTTTAAAAAAAACTCCAAAAAGCTATGCATCTAGCTCAAGAAAAATCATATGTATATGTTAAAGCTTAGGGCAAGAGCAGTCCCAGCAGTGTATGGCATTTCTAGACCATTTGACTCTGCACTCATCTCCACAGTACTCACTGACACTATAGACTCTTGAGCTCTATGGTAAACTCAGTGAAGTTTGCTACACTGTTCTTCTTTTACCATTAGTTCTCCCTAGTGGTCCCCTCAATCAGCACCGTAACTAGATGGCAGTATGCCCTGTGCTGGCCCCACACCCTAAACCTGTGACCAAGGGGACGGGACCAACAGCTCTGGGAAATAAAGCACTGCTCCAGAGCACTGCAGTAGTGCTAATGGCTGCGGGGTGCTATTCCAAGCCATTCAAAGGAACATACAGTTAGGGTTAGGCACCATCAGGGATGGTTAGGGTTTGGCTGTGGATGGGGGCAGGGTTAGGTTTAGGCTGCAGGGAGGGAGGGTTATGAGGTTAGGGTTTAGGGTTTGTAACTCAATGTTTAGGTGTAGGGATTTCCAACACTAGGGGGTTTATTTACTAATATTCGTGTTTTTGCCGTTTTTAAGGGTGTTTGAACTCAAATGGTATCGGGTGCATTTTACTGCAACTTTTTGAATCCTGATACGGTCATTCACTAAGCTGGCGAGTTTTGCACAATCGTTTTTTCCGATGTCGATATGATTCGTAATGTCAGGCAGTGTTTTACGGGAGTGATGAGTAAAACACTGCCTGACAAAACACAAGGAATCCCGGCCGGATCTGTGAGATCCGTGCAGGGCTTCATTGTGTACCTTAAAAATGTGTTTTCATTGATTTTAAATCTTAAAAAAATTGCGTGGGGTCCCCCCTCCTAAGCATAACCAGCCTCGGGCTCTTTGAGCCGGTCCTGGTTGAAAAAATATGGGGAAAAAATGACAGCGGTTCCCCCATATTTCATCAACCAGCACCGGTCTCTGCGCTGGTCCTGGTGCAAAAAATACGGGGGACAAAAAGAGTAGGGGTCCCCCGTATTTTTTGTACCAGCACCGGGCTCCACTAGCTGGACAGATAATGCCACAGCCGGGGGTCACTTTTATACAGCGCCCTGCGGCCGTGGCATTAAATACCCAACTAGTCACCCCTGGCCGGGGTACCCTGGAGGAGTGGGGACCCCTTCAATCAAGGGGTCCCCCCCAGCCTCCCAAGGGCCAGGGGTGAAGCCCGAGGCTGTCCCCCCCATCCAAGGGCTGCGGATGGGGGGCTGATAGCCTTGTTGAGAATGTAAGAATATTGTTTTTTGCAGAAGAACTACAAGTCCCAGCGAGCCTCCCCCCGCAAGCCGGTACTTGGAGAACCACAACTACCAGCATGCAGGGGGGAAACGGGCATGCTGGTACCTGTAGTTCTACTGCCAAAAAATACCCCCAAAAAAAACAGGACACACACACACACCGTGAAAGTACAACTTTATTACATTCATTCCGACACACACATACTTACCTATGTTGACACGCCGACTCTGGCTACGTCTTCGTCTGTCGGCATATTCAAGTCGAATCCGGGGTACCTGAAAATATAATTATACTCACCTAAAGCCAGTGTGTCCTGTTCTTTTTTTTGTAATCCACGTACTTGGCAAAAAAAAAAAAAACGGAAACCCGACCACGCACTGAAAGGGGCCCCATGTTTACACATGGGACCCCTTTCCCCGACTGCCAGGACCCCCCCTGACTACTGTCAAAGAGGGTCCCTTCTGCCAATCAGGGAGCGCCATGTCGTGGCACCCTCCTGATTGGCTGTGTGCTCCTGTAGTGTCTGTCAGGCAGCACACGGCACAGATACAATGTAGCGCCTATGCGCTCCATTGTAGCCAATGGTGGGTACTTTGCGGTCAGCGTCTGACCGAAAGTAACCTCACCACTGACCGCAAAGTTCCCACCATTGGCTACAATGGAGCGCATAGGCGCTACATTGTATCTGTGCCGTGTGCTGCCTGACAGACACTACAGGAGCACACAGCCAATCAGGAGAGTGCCACTACGTGTCGCTTCCTGATTGGCTGAAGGGACCCTCTTTGACAGGAGTCAGGGGGGGTCCTGGCAGTCGGGGAAAGGGTTCCCATGTGTAAGCATGGGGCCCCTTTCAGTGCGTGGTCGGGTTTCCGTTTTATTATTTTGCCAAGTACGTGGATTATACAAAGAACAGAAGGTACACTGGATTATGTGAGTATAATTTTTTTCACAGGTACCCCTAGGATTCTACATGGAGAAGAGGACCGAGCCTCGTGATAACATAGGTAAGTATGTGTGTATGTTGGTGTGCATGTATGTAATAAAGTTGTACTGTCACGGTGTGTGTGTCCTGTTTTTATTGGGGTATTTTTTTAGTAGTAGTACTACAGGTACCAGCGGGCTCGGTTTTCCACTGCATGCTGGTACTTGTGGTTCTCCAAGTACCAGCTTGCGGGGGAGGCTTGCTGGGACTTGTAGTACTGCTACTAAAAATAATATTCACAATTTCTCACAAGGCTATCAGCCCCCCATCCGCCGCCCTTGGATGGTAGGGACAGCCTCGGGCTTCACCCCTGGCCCTTGGGTGGCTGGAGGGGGGAACCCCTTGATTTAAGGGGTCCCCACTCCTCCAGGGTACCCCGGCCAGTGGTGACTAGTTGGGGTTTTAATGGCACGGCCGCAGGGACCGATATCAAAGTGTCCCCCGGCTGTGGCATTATCTCCCCAGGTAGTGGACCCCAGTGCTGGTTCAAAAATACGGGGGACCCCTACGCTTTTTGTCCCCCGTATTTTTGGAGCCAGGACCAGGCGCAGAGCCCGGTGCTGGTTGATTAAATATGGGGGAACCCCTGTCATTTTTCCCCCCATATTTTTTCAACCAGGACCGGCTCAAAGAGCCCGAGGCTGGTTATGCTTAGGAGGGGGGACCCCGCGCAATTTTTTTTTCAGATTTTACACTAAACAGACCCTTTCCCATAGATAACCATGCACAGATCTCACTGATCCGTGCATGGTTATCCAAACTCGACTGGAAAAAGCAGGTCTATTTTATTGCTGCTTTTTTTAACGAATCCCAAATACGAATGAATAGTGAATGCCCGTAGTCTATGAAATAACAGCCGCGTTTGACCAATGGTCTATTCATTCGTATTTCTGAACGTTGTCATTCAAACCATTACGAATAGTCCAAACACTGCCGAGATTGGTGCTTAGTGAATTCCCGGATTGGGACTTAGAAAAAAAAAAACACAAATCGGACAAACTCGGGTTCTTAGTAAATACTGGCCCAGGATGCCACATTCTGTATTTTGACTGCCGGCATCCCGACCGCAAGGAAATCGTATGTAATACATTTGCTATCTCTTTGTTCTTGGGCAGTTGGAGTTTTCCTGTCCACTAGAGATGAGCGGGTTCGGTTCCTCGGAATCCGAACCCGCCCGAACTTCAGGGTTTTTTACACGGGGCCGAGCAGGCTCGGATCCTCCCGCCTTGCTCGGTTAACCCGAGCGCGCCCGAACGTCATCATCACGCTGTCGGATTCTCGCGAGGCTCGGATTCTATATAAGGAGCCGCGCGTCGCCGCCATTTTTCACACGTGCATTGAGATTCATAGGGAGAGGACGTGGCTGGCGTCCTCTCCGTTTATAGAGATTCGAGAAGAGAGTGAGGCAGTCTCACTAGAGAGAGACACAGTAGTAATTTTGGGGAGCATTAGGAGGAGTACTACTACTACTAGTACTTGCTGAAGTGAAGTGATAGATAGTGTGACTGTATTGTATTATCTGACTTGTGGGGGAGACACTGACAATGGGGAGCAATTAGAGTCTGAGAGCAGGACTCAGGACTCAGGAGTACATATACTACATATAACGTACAGTGCACACTTTTGCTGCCAGAGTGCCACACCAGTATAATATATATTGTGATTGTATGCTTAGGAGTACTACTTGCAAGTTGCTGATAGTGTGACCAGTGACCTGACCACCAGTTTAATAATCACCACCAGTTTAATTAATATATATATATATCTATATATATAATTGTATATAATTAATATATATATAATATTATAATTGTATACCACCTACCCGTGTTTTTTTTTTTTCTTTCTTCTTTATACATACTACTATAGTAGCTTACTGTAGCAGTCTGCGGTGCTGCTGAGCTGACAGTGTCCAGCAGGTCCGTCATCAGTCATTACATAATAAATATATATACCTGTCCGGCTGCAGTACTAGTGATATTATATATATACATATATATATATTGATTTCATATCATTATCATCCAGTCTATATTAGCAGCAGACACAGTACGTTAGTCCACGGCTGTAGCTACCTCTGTGTCGGCACTCGGCAGTCCATCCATAATTGTATACTACCTACCCGTGGTTTTTTTTTTCTTTCTTCTTGATACATACTACTATAGTAGCTTACTGTAGCAGTCTGCGGTGCTGCTGAGCTGACAGTGTCCAGCAGGTCCGTCATCAGTCATCATTACCTAATAAATATATATCTACCTGTCCGGCTGCAGTACTAGTGATATTATATATACATATATATATTGATTTCATATCATTATCATCCAGTCTATATTAGCAGCAGACACAGTACGGTAGTCCACGGCTGTAGCTACCTCTGTGTCGGCACTCGGCAGTCCATCCATAATTGTATACCACCTACCCGTGGTTTTTTTTTTTTCCTTTCTTCTTGATACATACTACTATAGTAGCTTACTGTAGCAGTCTGCAGTGCTGCTGAGCTGACAGTGTCCAGCAGGTCCGTCATCAGTCATCATTACCTAATAAATATATATCTACCTGTCCGGCTGCAGTACTAGTGATATTATATATACATATATATATTGATTTCATATCATTATCATCCAGTCTATATTAGCAGCAGACACAGTACGGTAGTCCACGGCTGTAGCTACCTCTGTGTCGGCACTCGGCAGTCCATCCATAATTGTATACCACCTACCCGTGGTTTTTTTTTTTTCCTTTCTTCTTGATACATACTACTATAGTAGCTTACTGTAGCAGTCTGCGGTGCTGCTGAGCTGACAGTGTCCAGCAGGTCCGTCATCAGTCATCATTACCTAATAAATATATATCTACCTGTCCGGCTGCAGTACTAGTGATATTATATATACATATATATATTGATTTCATATCATTATCATCCAGTCTATATTAGCAGCAGACACAGTACGGTAGTCCACGGCTGTAGCTACCTCTGTGTCGGCACTCGGCAGTCCATCCATAATTGTATACCACCTACCCGTGTTTTTTTTTTCTTTCTACTTGATACATACTACTATAGTAGCTTACTGTAGCAGTCTGCGGTGCTGCTGAGCTGACAGTGTCCAGCAGGTCCGTCATCGGTCATCATTACCTAATAAATATATATCTACCTGTCCGGCTGCAGTACTAGTGATATTATATATACATATATATATTGATTTCATATCATTATCATCCAGTCTATATTAGCAGCAGACACAGTACGGTAGTCCACGGCTGTAGCTACCTCTGTGTCGGCACTCGGCAGTCCATCCATAATTGTATACCACCTACCCGTGGTTTTTTTTTTTTCTTTCTTCTTGATACATACTACTATAGTAGCTTACTGTAGCAGTCTGCGGTGCTGCTGAGCTGACAGTGTCCAGCAGGTCCGTCATCAGTCATCATTACCTAATAAATATATATCTACCTGTCCGGCTGCAGTACTAGTGATATTATATATACATATATATATTGATTTCATATCATTATCATCCAGTCTATATTAGCAGCAGACACAGTACGTTAGTCCACGGCTGTAGCTACCTCTGTGTCGGCACTCGGCAGTCCATCCATAAGTATACTAGTATCCATCCATCTCCATTGTTTACCTGAGGTGCCTTTTAGTTGTGCCTATTAAAATATGGAGAACAAAAATGTTGAGGTTCCAAAATTAGGGAAAGATCAAGATCCACTTCCACCTCGTGCTGAAGCTGCTGCCACTAGTCATGGCCGAGACGATGAAATGCCAGCAACGTCGTCTGCCAAGGCCGATGCCCAATGTCATAGTACAGAGCATGTCAAATCCAAAACACCAAATATCAGTAAAAAAAGGACTCCAAAACCTAAAATAAAATTGTCGGAGGAGAAGCGTAAACTTGCCAATATGCCATTTACCACACGGAGTGGCAAGGAACGGCTGAGGCCCTGGCCTATGTTCATGGCTAGTGGTTCAGCTTCACATGAGGATGGAAGCACTCAGCCTCTCGCTAGAAAAATGAAAAGACTCAAGCTGGCAAAAGCAGTAGCACCGCAAAGAACTGTGCGTTCTTCGAAATCCCAAATCCACAAGGAGAGTCCGACTCCAATTGTGTCGGTTGCGATGCCTGACCTTCCCAACACTGGACGTGAAGAGCATGCGCCTTCCACCATTTGCACGCCCCCTGCAAGTGCTGGAAGGAGCACCCGCAGTCCAGTTCCTGATAGTCAGATTGAAGATGTCAGTGTTGAAGTACACCAGGATGAGGAGGATATGGGTGTTGCTGGCGCTGGGGAGAAAATTGACCAGGAGGATTCTGATGGTGAGGTGGTTTGTTTAAGTCAGGCACCCGGGGAGACACTTGTTGTCCGTGGGAGGAATATGGCCACTGACATGCCTGGTGAAAATACCAAAAAAATCAGCTCTTCGGTGTGGAAGTATTTCAACAGAAATGCGGACAACAGGTGTCAAGCCGTGTGTTGCCTTTGTCAAGCTGTAATAAGTAGGGGTAAGGACGTTAACCACCTCGGAACATCCTCCCTTATACGTCACCTGCAGCGCATTCATAATAAGTCAGTGACAAGTTCAAAAACTTTGGGTGACAGCGGAAGCAGTCCACTGACCAGTAAATACCTTCCTCTTGTAACCAAGCTCACGCAAACCACCCCACCAACTCCCTCAGTGTCAATTTCCTCCTTCCCCAGGAATGCCAATAGTCCTGCAGGCCATGTCACTGGCAATTCTGACGATTCCTCTCCTGCCTGGGATTCCTCCGATGCATCCTTGCGTGTAACGCCTACTGCTGCTGGCGCTGCTGTTGTTGCTGCTGGGAGTCGATGGTCATCCCAGAGGGGAAGTCGTAAGACCACTTTTACTACTTCCACCAAGCAATTGACTGTCCAACAGTCCTTTGCGAGGAAGATGAAATATCACAGCAGTCATCCTACTGCAAAGCGGATAACTGAGGCCTTGGCATCCTGGGTGGTGAGAAACGTGGTTCCGGTATCCATCATTACTGCAGAGCCAACTAGAGACTTGTTGGAGGTACTGTGTCCCCGGTACCAAATACCATCTAGGTTCCATTTCTCTAGGCAGGCGATACCGAAAATGTACACAGACCTCAGAAAAAGAGTCACCAGTGTCCTAAAAAATGCAGCTGTACCCAATGTCCACTTAACCACGGACATGTGGACAAGTGGAGCAGGGCAGGGTCAGGACTATATGACTGTGACAGCCCACTGGGTAGATGTATGGACTCCCGCCGCAAGAACAGCAGTGGCGGCACCAGTAGCAGCATCTCGCAAACGCCAACTCTTTCCTAGGCAGGCTACGCTTTGTATCACCGGTTTCCAGAATACGCACACAGCTGAAAACCTCTTACGGCAACTGAGGAAGATCATCGCGGAATGGCTTACCCCAATTGGACTCTCCTGTGGATTTGTGGCATCGGACAACGCCAGCAATATTGTGTGTGCATTAAATATGGGCAAATTCCAGCACGTCCCATGTTTTGCACATACCTTGAATTTGGTGGTGCAGAATTTTTTAAAAAACGACAGGGGCGTGCAAGAGATGCTGTCGGTGGCCAGAAGAATTGCGGGACACTTTCGGCGTACAGGCACCACGTACAGAAGACTGGAGCACCACCAAAAACAACTGAACCTGCCCTGCCATCATCTGAAGCAAGAAGTGGTAACGAGGTGGAATTCAACCCTCTATATGCTTCAGAGGTTGGAGGAGCAGCAAAAGGCCATTCAAGCCTATACAATTGAGCACGATATAGGAGGTGGAATGCACCTGTCTCAAGCGCAGTGGAGAATGATTTCAACGTTGTGCAAGGTTCTGCTGCCCTTTGAACTTGCCACACGTGAAGTCAGTTCAGACACTGCCAGCCTGAGTCAGGTCATTCCCCTCATCAGGCTTTTGCAGAAGAAGCTGGAGACATTGAAGGAGGAGCTAACACGGAGCGATTCCGCTAGGCATGTGGGACTTGTTGATGGAGCCCTTAATTCGCTTAACAAGGATTCACGGGTGGTCAATCTGTTGAAATCAGAGCACTACATTTTGGCCACCGTGCTCGATCCTAGATTTAAAGCCTACCTTGGATCTCTCTTTCCGGCAGACACAAGTCTGCTGGGGTTGAAAGACCTGCTGGTGAGAAAATTGTCAAGTCAAGCGGAACGCGACCTGTCAACATCTCCTCCTTCACATTCTCCCGCAACTGGGGGTGCGAGGAAAAGGCTCAGAATTCCGAGCCCACCCGCTGGCGGTGATGCAGGGCAGTCTGGAGCGACTGCTGATGCTGACATCTGGTCCGGACTGAAGGACCTGACAACGATTACGGCCATGTCATCTACTGTCACTGCATATGATTCTCTCCCCATTGAAAGAATGGTGGAGGATTATATGAGTGACCGCATCCAAGTAGGCACGTCACACAGTCCGTACTTATACTGGCAGGAAAAAGAGGCAATTTGGAGGCCCTTGCACAAACTGGCTTTATTCTACCTAAGTTGCCCTCCCACAAGTGTGTACTCCGAAAGAGTGTTTAGTGCCGCCGCTCACCTTGTCAGCAATCGGCGTACGAGGTTACATCCAGAAAATGTGGAGAAGATGATGTTCATTAAAATGAATTATAATCAATTCCTCCGTGGAGACATTGACCAGCAGCAATTGCCTCCACAAAGTACACAGGGAGCTGAGATGGTGGATTCCAGTGGGGACGAATTGATAATCTGTGAGGAGGGGGATGTACACGGTGATATATCGGAGGATGATGATGAGGTGGACATCTTGCCTCTGTAGAGCCAGTTTGTGCAAGGAGAGATTAATTGCTTCTTTTTTGGTGGGGGTCCAAACCATCCCGTCATTTCAGTCACAGTCGTGTGGCAGACCCTGTCACTGAAATGATGGGTTGGTTAAAGTGTGCATGTCCTGTTTATACAACATAAGGGTGGGTGGGAGGGCCCAAGGACAATTCCATCTTGCACCTCTTTTTTCTTTAATTTTTCTTTGCGTCATGTGCTGTTTGTGGAGTGTTTTTTGGAAGGGCCATCCTGCGTGACACTGCAGTGCCACTCCTAGATGGGCCCGGTGTTTGTGTCGGCCACTAGGGTCGCTTATCTTACTCACACAGCTACCTCATTGCGCCTCTTTTTTTCTTTGCGTCATGTGCTGTTTGGGGAGTGTTTTTTGGAAGGGCCATCCTGCGTGACACTGCAGTGCCACTCCTAGATGGGCCCGGTGTTTGTGTCGGCCACTAGGGTCGCTTATCTTACTCACACAGCTACCTCATTGCGCCTCTTTTTTCTTTGCATCATGTGCTGTTTGGGGAGTGTTTTTTGGAAGGGCCATCCTGCGTGACACTGCAGTGCCACTCCTAGATGGGCCAGGTGTTTGTGTCGGCCACTAGGGTCGCTTAGCTTAGTCATCCAGCGACCTCGGTGCAAATTTTAGGACTAAAAATAATATTGTGAGGTGTGAGGTATTCAGAATAGACTGAAAATGAGTGGAAATTATGGTTTTTGAGGTTAATAATACTTTGGGATCAAAATGACCCCCAAATTCTATGATTTAAGCTGTTTTTTAGGTTTTTTGGAAAAAAACACCTGAATCCAAAACACACCCGAATCCGACAAAAAAAATTCGGTGAGGTTTTGCCAAAACGCGGTCGAACCCAAAACACGGCCGCGGAACCGAACACAAAACCAAAACACAAAACCCGAAAAATTTCCGGCGCTCATCTCTACTGTCCACCTGTCCCTGGTGTTTTTGTTTGCCTGTCTTCTTTGGTGACTCTTTCTGGGCATGTCTGTAGTTTGGTTCTGGTGGAAAAGTATCATCAGTGGATGCATGTGGAACAGGAGGTAGTTTTGGAGTACGGACTGGGGTAGACTAGTGTCAAATACACAAGAGGCAGAGTCTAATAAGTTACAATAGTACTTTCACTAACCCAGGATATAGCATGTGTGTGTATCACGGCTTCTCTTTTTCCAGTTCATTTTACAAAATACAGTAGTGACAATTGATTTTCGCCAAATACAAGATTCCGTGTGGTTATTATAGGTTATGGCAGGGTTTCCTAAAATTAGTCCTTAAGGCACAATAGCAGTCCAGGTTTTAAGGATTTTGAGCACAGATGGTATAATCAAACTGACTGAAGTACTAATTAAGTTACCTGTGCGTAATCATGAATATCCTTAAAACTTGGGGTCATATGTAATAGCCACCAAGCTGCATGCTCTGTGGACATTCCGGTGAGTCTGCCCATTTAGTTTTAAAGCAGCAATCATTTAAAAGGCAAAAGCAACCTGGTTTTACCTTTAAAATGATTGCCACTTCAAAAAATTGCTTTAGGGACTGAATTTGAGAGCCACTGGGTTAAGTTGTTATTTGTTATTATAGTGGGACTTTATTGCAAATGGCAAAGCCTTAGCCGCTTAATATAAATGTGAATATTATATTTCTACACCAACCAGCTCACAGAGTATTGTGCAAGGAGCCGTCTATCTCCTTTAAAATGTTAAACTACTATTCTAGACATTTAAAACTCAGCACATTTCTTCAGCTTTCAACATTATGATAAAGCAGATGTTTCAGCTCCCTGAAGTATTGGAGAAGAATTACTTGCATGTAAAGTCAGTGATATACTAGCATAGCTGAGCCCCCATGACACTGAACACCATGTAGCTAGCTAGACATTGCTTTACTCTAGTCAAGGCTGGCCTATTGTACCTTTACGTTCATTGTAAGACTCTGTAATACACTAATCTTATTGTTCTTTGACTTTAAACCCATACATTTTGAAGAACAGATACAGCCACCAAGTTACATATACAGTATACATATACATTATACAGTACTGGGCAAAAGTTTTAGGCAGGTGTGGAAAAATGCTGCAAAGTAAGAATGCTATTAAAAATAGAAGCGTTAATAGTCTATTTATATAACTTAACATAATGCAAATTAAAATAAGAGAGGATGAATCAAAATCAAATCAATATTTGACTTCAAAGCAGCATCAATTTTTGCACACAGTTATTAAGGGAACTTGGCAGGGAGGTTGTTCCAAAACATCTTGGAGAACTACATGAACCACAAATCTTCTGTGGATGTAGGCTTGCTCAAATCCTTCTGTCTCTTCATGTAATCCCAGACAGACTCGATGATGTTCAGATCAGGGCTCTGTAGGGACCATATCATCACTTCCATGACTAATTGTTCTTCTTTACTCTGAAAATAGTTCTTAATGACATTGGCTGTATGTTTGGAGTCATTGTCCTGTTGCAAAATAAATTTGGTGGTATCACATGATGGATAAGTATCTATAATGGGTGCACCCATTTCTTGAATACTTACATTTCCGGAGTCCCACTGCAAAATCACTGAGAAAATAGCACAGCAGCCATTTTTTCAGCGATTTGCTCATGGGCAGAAATTGCCATAAATATGGCCACTGAGCCATTTCCCTGGAGACCTACGCATGTGCTCAGTCCCGAGAACCGGCTAGAGCGGAGGGGGCCCAGATGGAGACTGCATGCAGGCCCTGTCCTCTCGTAATATGCCCCTGACAGCCACAGTTCCAAAATGGTTACAATCTCCTTGCTCGTCTCAATTCTCTAACGTTTATGTGGCCGTATTTACTCAACACATAAGAATCTAAAAAGAGTAAGAGAAATAAACACTGGAACAGTGATCATCCAGTAAAATGTCCTCTGGGCTTTGTGTAACTGGAGTCAATGATGTTTAGTTCATTGTGTCTAGGTTTGATGCTCTGCAACACGACTTCTGGGATGTTGCAAAATGTTTTAAGGATTTTGTGGCTTGGCAGAGGCTTCCTGTATCAATCATTGCAAACTCACTCTAAAGCATTAGAAGCCTTTTTTATGATTAGCAATACACTAATATCTGAATATGTGACAGCGTTTACCGTTCTGAGCCAATGTTTATCAGAATTAGGTCACTACGTCAGCATTTAAGACATATGGTTTTACCATAAGCCATGTAGACCTAATTGGTCTACAGTATCTCTGCAATTTCATCCCAATTAACCATAAGATTTTGTTTTGTCTGTCTTATACACTTCAGAAAATACAAGGGATTGATATGAACAGTTGTATGTCTGTCAGCTTTTTGCGAATTTCTTATATTATAAATTATAATATTTGCTTAGTAAATTGGAAAACAAAAGATCTGCACATATAAATAAAAATACTTGTATTGCAGTGCGGCTGATATTGACTAACTATTTAATAATAATGTAGCTGTTTAATCATGGCCTGGGCTCACCAAAAATGGACTGCACAGAAAATAAATGTTATAGTGTGATTAAGAATAACATCCTAGACTTTATTTTAAAACACTTAATTCTAAACTTAAAAATATAATGCACATGTGTAGTTTAACCTGGGCTGGCGCAACACGCTCAGCAAAGTCTGCAAAACAGGGAGGCACTGAACTGGAGAGGTGCTCTCCCCGCTGTCTACTCATTGTTGCTGCCGGTTGATGCTGTTGCTGCCGGTGACTAAATTCCTACTGCGCATGCATGCCGGCCATTTTTCTAGTGAATTTTTTACTGCGACTGCAGCTCCGACGTGGGACTCTGGAAAGGTAAGTAAAAAGAAACTTTATAGTGTGATTAAGAATAACACCATATAATTTATTTTAAAAAGATTAATTCTGTACTTAAAAACAGTAATGCACACATATAGTTATTCCCAGGACTGCCACAACACGCTCAGCAATGTCTGCAAAGGAGGCAGATGCCGGGCTGGAAAGGCAGTATCCCCATCTGCTACCCTATTGCTGCAGGCTGCCGCTGCGCCTGTCAAACTGTAAGACAGGCAGCAGCACAGGTGATGTGAGGAGCAGCTCTTCTTCTCTGCCTCCTCCTTGCTGGAAGTGGCAGCTAGAAAGAGGTAGATACTGAAGAAAGATGCTGAGCTTGGCCACCTCCCCCTCTCCTGCCTGCATGTATTTGCTGACTGAAGGCTCCCACTCAGCATCTACCCCCAGCCAGCAGCAGCCAGGCCCGGTTGGAGAGCAGCAGCAGGGACTTTTTAACAGAGGAGGTTGCCCGTGTGCAGACTCTGGGTGGGGGGGAGAGGTCCTCCTCATCATGGCGTAGTAGACTATGGCTTTGTGTCAGAGTGTACTGTGCATGTGCAAGTCTTTGGAAACACAGCGACCACCATGTTCCAGGAACTAGTTTCATACTGTGCATGTGATGTAACCATTTTGCCAGTGATTTTTTTACAGCAGCTGTAGCTTTGATGCAGGATTCCAGAAAGGTAAGTAATTAACATGGGTGCAGTGTGTGTAATGTGGACCCCCTGGACCCATGGGCCTGTGAGCACCACACACATTGCACCCATTATAGAAACTCCAATGAGTAGCAGCCACTGCCAGTTAGTCTGTACTCAGAGGTACTGAATGCAGGTGAGCGGCAGCAGGGGGAGGCAGTGTGGGTCTTTGTCTTGGCATGATCCTTTGTGCACATGTGCCCAGACTACCAACTCATTGCACACTCTTTCCACATAATGTTTAAGTGACATTACTGATGGCACTGTGTAAGTGGCACTACTACTGTAGGCATTATGTGTAAGGGGCACTATTATTGTGGGTCATATGTATAACTGGCACTAATACTGTGGGCATTATGTGTATAAGGGGCACTACTATTGTGGGCAATAAGAGTATAAGTGGCACTACTGAGGGCACTATGTGTAAGGGGCACTACTACTGTTGGCATTTTGTGTAAGGTGCACTACTACTGTGGGTATTATGTGTCGGGATACTACTACTGTGGCATTATGTGTATAAGGGGCTCTGCTACCGTTGGCATTATATGTAAGGTGCACTACTACTTTGGGCATTGTTTATAAGGGGCACTACTGTGTGGTGTAATATGTATTAGGGGCACTAATGTGTGGTGTAATGTGAATAAGGGGCACTACATGTACTGAAATGTTAATATTTGTGTAAATTTTGATAACTGTGTCATGGTGTGGTCTTGCCCCTTCCTTGTGAGACCACACCCTTTTCTGTGGTGCATGCTTTTGGTGCATGCTTTCCTTTTGTAAATAATGGGAGGGCACAGATTTATAGTTTGCAGGGGGCGCCATACACATTAGCTCTGGCCCTTGTTATACCAGTGTAGAATTTACTTCAGAACCAGAATAAATCTGGGGTCCGGACGAAATGCCTTCTCCACAAAAGCTGCCTAATTTTTTTCATAATTGTAGACTATAATACAGATGTGTCCTCTCTCATGGCTGCTGCAGTCAAATTAAACGGCAGACATCTTTTTGTGCATTTTTCACTAAAATGCATCTTATTGTGCGACTGCTGCTGTATCTGCATACGAAATGCTACATTACAGGGTTTTCCTGGAAAACACTGTAACGTAGCATTTCGCATGCAGAAAGAGCCTCTGTTGCACACAGAATATAGGCATGCTGTATATCATTTGAATTAGCAGAGTCTGCTTGTGCGCCTTATTTGCATACTTTTTCACATGCAAATAAGACAATTTTTGGCAAAAATTACACCCGATGTTAGCAGAGTTGCACAAAAAATGCTTGCTCACTCACACTGGGCATCTTGTGGTGCATGTTTTATTGAGGGTAAATGTACGAGGACACATCTGTAAGTGCTTGTTTAAAGATTTATTAAAACATCTTCTGTTGCTTGAACATCAATTTACACACACACACACACACACACACACACACACACACACACACACACACACATTTTTCTTATTATTAAATGTTACTACGTGGCCCATTTCAGGGAGAGAGAGGTGGAAATAGACCTGCAACAGAATATTTCCCCAGTGAATACACGTGCTGTATTGTGCCTGAGGTCGTGTTCTATGTAAGCAATACCAGCCTATTGGCAAGAGCACATTGTGCAGATGTATTGCAGAAACTGGAAAATAAGAATTTAAAGGACAACTTAATCTTTTCGTAAATGTGTAATTTCACAAAAAGAGAGCTGATGGTAATCAGAGTTTGGTACAATCATAACAATTTGATGATCTTATCAATCAATAGGCTGAGCAGGCAGCAGGCTTGGGGGTTCCACCAGGGGTGAATTGACTGTAGTTCTTATAGGATATGTTCCTGGTAAGGCCACCTAATAGAGAAGTACTGTAATTGTTGCACTTGCAGGGCCATGTAGCTTACTGCAGCCTTTGCCTCCTCTCTGGAAGACCTTTCCCCTTTCAGCAGCCAGAGAGATGATGAACAGTGTGTGTGCTGAGTCTGGAATGGAGGAATGGGTACAATTAATGAAAGTTAGTGTTAAGAATAAGAGGGTTATTTAGGATTATGTAGTTGATTAAGAAAGTGAATTGGTTAAATATCAGAATGGGGTGAATTTTTATGAAGAGGTTATGTTGAGACCGAAGGAGGTAATTAAAGGGATAGTGGCATGAATGCAATTTGTTGATGAAGTGGCAGATAATTAATAATGGGAAATAAGTTACAGAATGTTGATTACAAAGCAGTTATTGATGTTGAGTTGTTATGATTCTGCTGAAGGAATTAATGTTTTTTGAGGACTGCTTTGTTTATGATGGAATTAAATTCTGGCACTGTCTATTGCAATGAGGTCAGTAGGATGCGATCCGTATTGCATGACAGTCACTAGGATGCTGTCTTGTTGTATGGTAGACACTACGTTGCTCTGAGTATTGCAGGGGCATCTTAAGAGAGGAGGGGGCCCGTGTGCAGACTCCAGGTGGGCCACCTCCTCTCCACGGCGCCGTAGGCTCCGGCATTGTGCCGGAGCCTACTGTGCATGCGCACCGGCCATTTTGGAGGTGATTTTTTTTGTGGAATGGCTGCGGCTGCTGCGCCCGACGCTGGACTCTGGAGAGGTCAGTTCTAAAATATGGGTGCAATGTGTGCAGTATGGGCCCCACCTGGACCCAGGGGCCCGTGTGCACCACACACATTGCACCCATGATAGAAACGCATATGGTGTATTGTATGGTGATCACTAAGATGCTGTCTATAATGTGTGACATTAACTGGGTTGGTATCTGTATTGTATGATGGCCAAAATAATGCTCTCTGTATTCTATGGAGGTAATTGGGGTTCTCAGTGTGTTGTATAAGATTCACAGGGATATTCTCTTTATTGATTAACAGTCAATTGGATGCTCTCCATATTGTACAGCATTCACTGGGATTAGCAGTCATTTGAATGCACTCTGTATTGTATGTGCATTAGTGGGATGTACTCTGTTATGTATGGTAGTTATTGGGAAGCTGTCTGTATTTCAGGCACTACGGATGGTGTAATGGTTAGCATTACTGCCTCACAGCACTGAAGTCATGGGTTCGATTCCCACCATGGCCCTAAAAGTGTTTGAATTTTGACATAATCTCCCCGTACTTGTATTGGTTTCCTCCGGGTACTTCCGGTTTCCTTCCACAATCCAAAAATATACTGGTAGGTTAATTGGCTCCCAACAAAATTAACCCTAGAATGAAAGTGTGTGTGTGTACATGTGGTAGGGAATATAGATTGTAAACTCCACTGGGGCAGGGACTGACGTGAATGACCAAATATTCTCTGTAAAGCACTGCAGAGTAGTGTATGTGTGCGCTATATAAATAACTGATAATAAATAATAATGATTATAATAATAATAATAATAATAAATATTTATGGTGAATACAAGGGAAGGTCCGATTGAAGCAGCTACCTATTTGATGCACTCTTTTTTCAATTATAATTATTAAAACTTAACTTTAATTACATAGTTTAAAATAATGTACAGTGATATGACATCAACAAACACATAATAATAACAACAATCTTTTCTCATATTGGTCTCAGGCAAATTCCCCAAAAGAAACAACACACATATGACAAAAAACTGTATTGTAAATAATTTGGAGGTACTGAATGTATCCTTAATAACCACAAGAAGCTCAATCAAATATTTTCTCATAATGGGTTAAATTCCCCAATTTGTAGACTCTAATGGTATTCGGAACAAAAAGCAAAATTTAAATATTAGAGATGAGTGGTTTGGATTACCTTAAATCCAAATATATCCAAATTTCCAGAATCTGAGTCAATCCGAGCCACGGCTTGGGTTTTCCCATCAGACTCGGATTCCAAATCAAGGCAAAACGTCATCGTCCCGGTGTCCGATTCTCATGGGTTTTGGATTGTATATAAGGACCCCACAGTGGTAGTGTTCTTAGACATGCTGGTTTGTGCTGCACTGTACTCTGCTGTTAAATTGTTTGTGATGTGTCCAGACTCATAACAAGTGGCTGTGATGTGTGTAGTGTATACAACACACTGTTGAGGGCTGACTGCACTCTGCTGGTTAAATTGGCTGTTCTGTGTCCATCTAAAGTTGCTGTGTAAGAAGAACTACAGTGTGTATTGTAACTTGTCAGTTGCAAAAAAAAATTAAAATAAAATAAAAAAGTAAATAAAAATATTTTAAGCTTGCACAACCTGTGTACACTGTACCCTTGTGTGTTTTGTTATTCACATGCATAATATAATAATAAAAGCCCTTTTAAATGCTGCAGTGTTGAGGTAAGCTGCAAATTTTAAAAAGAATATAATATTTTGTTATATTGTCTATATTGTTCTGGTGCACTGTACCCCTGTGCATTTATTATTCATGTACATAATATCATTAAGGCCCTTTGAATTGCCGCAATGTGAGTTGAGCTATGAATTTTAAAATATATTGTTCTATTGTTTGTACTGTTCTGGCTTACTGTACCCCTGTACGTTTATTATTTACATACATAATATAATAAAAGCCCTTTGTATGATGCAGTGTGAGTTGAGCTCTGAATTAAAAAAATATATTGTTCTATTGTTAGTACTGTTATTATTATTATTATTATTATTATTATCCTTTATTTATATGGCGCCACAAGGGTTCCGCAGCGCCCAACTACAGAGTACATAAATAATCAAACAGGAAAACAGCAACTTACAGTTGATGACAGTATAGGACAAGTACAGGGTAAATAAACATAGTTACATCAGCAGATGACACTGGAATAAGTATCAGGTGGCAGAAGACTGCTGGAGTTGATGCAGTTGAAGATTATTAAAGTAAGAAAGGATAAGCACATGAGGGAAGAGGGCCCTGCTCGTGAGAGCTTACATTCTAAAGGGGAGGGGTAGACAGACAGGGGTGACACAGATGGGGTACATAGAGAGTGTAGAACAGAGGGTTAGGATGAGATTTGGGTGGGTTTGGTGAAGAAGTGGGTCTTGAGAGCCCGTATGAAGTTTTGTAGAGAGGTGGAGAGTCTGAGGGGGAGAGGTAGGGAATTCCAGAGAAGTGGTGCAGCACACAAAAAATCTTGGAGGTAGGAGTGGGAGGAGGTAATCCGTAGGCAGGAAAGTCGTCGTCATTAGCAGAGCGAAGAGGATGGGTGGGAGTGTAAAGGAGATAAAATCAGAGATGTAGATGGGAGAGGAGTGGGTGAGGGCTTTGTAAGCGAGTGTGAGAAGCTTGAAATGGATTCTGAAAGGGAACGGGAGCCAGTGAAGATCTAGTAAGAGAGGAGAGGTAGACGTAGTGCGTTTGGTGAGGAAAATGAGCCGGGCAGCAGCATTGAGGATAAATTGGAATGGAGAGAGGTGTTTGTCAGGAATGCCAGTCAGGAGATTACAGTAATCCAGTCTGGAGATGACCAGTGAGTGGATAAGAGTCTTAGTAGCATCCTGGGTCAGAAAGGGTCTGATCCTGGAAATATTTTTTAGATGAAAACGGCAGGTTTGTGAGAGGTGCTGAATGTGTGGTTTGAAGGAGAGGGATGAGTCAAGGATTACTCCAAGACAGCGCACTTGGGGGCTAGAGGAGATACTAGTGCCATCAATAGATAATGAGATTGTAGGAGGTGAGGTTATGCGGGGGGGGGAAGATGATCAGCTCTGTCTTAGACATGTTAAGTTTAAGAAAGCGCTGGGACATCCAGGAAGAGGTAGCACAGAGACAGTTGGAGATACGAGTGAGGAGAGCAGGGGAGAGGAAAGATAGATTTGGGTGTCATCAGCATAGAGATGATATTGGAAACCAAAAGAACTAATGAGCTTACCTAGTGAGGATGTATAGAGAGAGAAGAGGAGAGGACTAAGGACAGAACCTTGGGGTACACCTACAGTTAGTGGAAGTGAGGGGGAGGTGGAGTCATGTTCTGTTCTGGCACACCATACCCCTGTGTGTTTATTAGTCATGTATATAATATAATATAATAGAAGTTCTTTGAATTCCTGCAGTAATCTGTGAATTGGAAAATGGATAACAATGACTTTAGAGAAGAGCAACCAAATACTACTGCTGCTGCCACCAGTCATGATGACGAAACCAATTCTTCAATGTCCTCTATTAAAGTCGATGCTTAAAGGCATAGAGGGTTTAAGTCAAGGCATCTAAAATAATGAAAAAAATATATACAGTGGTAAAGAAAAAAACACCTCTAATAAAAGTAAAGTTTGGTGCAGAAGGACATAAAATTGGCAATTCCAAACAGAATTAATGAAGTGATATCCGGCTGTGAATAGTCGCAGCCTGGCACGCCATGCAGCATACCGTGATACAACATTCCACATCGCAGTAAGATCAGCATGGCTATACCTGCAGTTAAACTTACAAAATTTCACAAAAATAAAATTATGTTAATGTTTTTGTGTCGGCCATTGCCATGTCAACTTTTTGACTGTGTTGACCTATTGCACTTTTTGACCATTTCTGGTGTCTACCTTTTTCACGTTGACCTATTGACCATGTTGACCTTTTGACCCAGTCGACCTACTGCATGTCGACGATATGGGGTTGGTCTATTGATTGTTGACCTATTTCTGGTCAAACCACTGATCCATACCCGAGTGAGAGACACCAATTAGTAGACACATTTTTCACTCCACAGATGCAGGTGTTGGTGTGCAAAACAGTGATTACCATAGTGACACATTCAGAGAGGGTACTGTGCGTTAACAGCTGAGGGCTGAAGGGCAAATATTTTCAACTTGGCTGAGGTACCTACTGTAGTTCTTCTCTGCATATGTACCCACCAGAAGTGTCTCAAGCAGGAGGTGAATATATCCACAGCTGTCTGATATTCCAAAATCATTCCTACCCTCATCTTTCCCTTTTATTGATATCCAAGTTCCAACTTTCTCCTCTTAGAACTCAGTTATGGATTTACAAATTCTCTGATGGGTGTTTCTTTCATAAAATCCCAAACAGGTATTCTTTTATGGAAAGGGGGGCAATTGTCTGTCTATATTATTTTAAATAGGTTTGAAAATTTTATGTTTTCTTGCATTGTTTGCCTTATTCATCCCAAAGCATAATATAATTGTTCTTCATTGTATTTTATAAATATAAACATTTTTAATCTCATTTCTCAAGAAGAGTGGAGCCCAGGATATAAATTTGTCAGGGGCCCAGAATTTGTAATCATGGCTTGTTGGGTTCTCTCTGTATTGGAAGGCAATCCCAGGCCCAGATGTGGCACTACTGTTGATATGCTGTTCAATAAATTAAATTTTATCCAGACTCCATCTATTGTATCCAGCACTATTTCACACACTTCTACAGAGTGGTTATTTATAGTTTAACAGAGCTGCTTGCTAGCCTAATACTAAAGTGATAAGACTAGGAAGCACACATACAGTACCTTGAGCAGAAATATATATTTAATTGTCCAAAATGAAAATAATCAAATAATAATAATAATAATAATAATAATAATAATAATAATAATAATAATTTAATAGGAATTTGTCTAAAGGTACTGTACTGGCACTATCTAAAATAGTATTTTCAAAAGTCGTAACTCATGTAATCCTGGAGATTTATCCATTTATACTCTTTATAAAGTTGCGATAACAATACTTGTAAATAAACATTGGATGATTCTCAAATAGTATTGTAAACAACACCTTTAATGCCCTAATTACTCACATAGTGCGTGCCTCATTTAGAGTTAGGGGTCAATCTAGCTTGTGTATTTTTGCCAGTTTCAGAGGCCCATTTATCATATGCCGCATTTTATGATATCACTCTGCTTCCAGATTTTGTTTTAGCATGTGTATTACGCGTGAGCTGCAACCGTGCTGTGCATGTGTCATTGGTGGTGGATGGAGCTCATTTGTGAAAGATTCCCAATTTCAAGACATTAATCAACCCTACCACGTACACCTCTGTAACGTCTCTTGTACATCTCTAGGACTGGGCCTAGATGCCAATAAACTATCTTACTGCTTGACTAATTTAACCTTTTCCTTACTGGTCTCAGTCTATGTACTGGCAAAGGGAGAGAAAGAAAGCTCTTGTGTGGGCGCACTCTTAGGAAAGAAGAAAATATTGTTCAATTAATTACTGAAAGTTATTAAAATTTATATTTATTGATCAAGAGTTAAAAACAGAATACCCCTCTATGATCCAAAGAAAAAATGTAAACATAATAAAGACATGAGAAAATGTAAAAATGTTCTGGTCTGTTAATCACATGAGAAGGATTAGAAAGGCTGCAGACACCTAATAGTCTAACACCCGTTTCTCCTGACCAGTACAGATAATCTGTATTAATGAGACCGACCAAGGAGGTCACTGACTGTAAGAGGTCAAATAATGTGTCTTAGAGAACCACTGAAATCAGGTTGATTCTAAGCAATTTATTATTCACCTATTATACCATGTTACTCAGAATTGGAGATATCTGTATTAATGTACCCTGAACGCAGGAAGAAGAGAAGAAAGTTTTGAAGGAACAAATAGTGGTGATACTGCTGTTGGTGTCCACCCTTCTGAGGAAGGGGAATAGTCCCTACTCTACAACACCGGGTATTCCCAAGGAGTCTATTCTCAAAGTACTGACCCGGCCCAACGCTGTTTCGCTTCCAAGATCAGACGAGATCGGGCATTAGCAGCGTGGTGTGATAGTAGAGAGGCTATCTACCAATGAGAGTGCACCTATATACAGATGGTAGAGTAAGGATTTAGAAAGATAAGACCATGTAGATCTGCTTTCCACGTTAGGCGGGGTAGGCAAAATGTCACTTAATGGCAAAGTGCACCCTGGATCGTGAATGAGAGTCTACGGAAAATAGTAAGTGATAAAAAGAAAAAAGATATGGTCACTCTTGAATTGGACTGGTGGTTATTAACCCTGGTGGGAGACCACATCACAGAGTATACAGCGTCAGGTAAAATAGTACATGTGGATATACTTCACATATGTATGCATTTTTGTGGAAAGCAACACATCATTACTTTGAAAAAAACCTAACGAGGTATAGCATACTATATACAAAGAAAATAAAAATGGTATAAAAAATGAGTACAGTCTGCAATCTATGGGGTTTATCAGGCTGTATTATGCACAGAAAATCCAAAATAATTGGCTTGCGGTGTAAGTGGTGTGTCAAGCATTATTAGTATGCAAAAAATCTCCAAACATGCAGCATGCAGTGTGGAATAGTGTGCCAGATGAGCACATATGCCAATAATGCTAGCCTGCGATATATAGGATTATAATACTAAGATGTACACATACAATTACAATTGCTGAGTGTGTAATAAATATGCCCAATGAAAAGGGAACCTATAGAAATGGAAAATTCTAACATAAATTGCAGACGAAAAAATGGCAGATAGTAAAGTGATACTCAAAATTTCAGGATCAGGAAATGGGTGATAATACAGGATCCTCCAAGGACAGGTCCCATGCTGTAAATCCGTGGAAAACGCGTTTCGCCCGTTTGGGCTTGTTCACTTCATTGGGCATATTTATTACACACTCAGCAATTGTAATTGTATGTGTACATCTTAGTATTATAATCCTATATATCGCAGGCTAGCATTATTGGCATATGTGCTCATCTGGCACACTATTCCACACTGCATGCTGCATGTTTGGAGATTTTTTGCATACTAATAATGCTTGACACACCACTTACACCTCAAGCCAATTATTTTGGATTTTCTGTGCATAATACAGCCTGATAAACCCCATAGATTGCAGACTGTACTCATTTTTTATACCATTTTCATTTTCTTTGTATATAGTATGCTATACCTCGTTAGGTTTTTTTCAAAGTAATGATGTGTTGCTTTGCACAAAAATGCATACATATGTGAAGTATATCCACATGTACTATTTTACCTGACGCTGTATACTCTGTGACGTGGTCTCCCACCAGGGTTAATAACCACCAGTCCAATTCAAGAGTGACCATATCTTTTTTCTTTTTATCACTTACTATTTTCCGTAGACTCTCATTCACGATCCAGGGTGCACTTTGCCATTAAGTGACATTTTGCCTACCCCGCCTAACGTGGAAAGCAGATCTACATGGTCTTATCTTTCTAAATCCTTACTCTACCATCTGTATATAGGTGCACTCTCATTGGTAGATAGCCTCTCTACTATCACACCACGCTGCTAATGCCCGATCTCGTCTGATCTTGGAAGCGAAACAGCGTTGGGCCGGGTCAGTACTTTGAGAGGAGACTCCTTGGGAATACCCGGTGTTGTAGAGTAGGGACTATTCCCCTTCCTCAGAAGGGTGGACACCAACAGCAGTATCACCACTATTTGTTCCTTCAAAACTTTCTTCTCTTCTTTCTGCATTCAGGGTACATTAATACAGATATCTCCAATTCTGAGTAACATGGTATAATAGGTGAATAATAAATTGCTTAGAATCAACCTGATTTCAGTGGTTCTCTAAGACACATTATTTACCTCCTACAGTCAGTGACCTCCTTGGTCGGTCTCATTAATACAGATTATCTGTACTGGTCAGGAGAAACGGGTGTTAGACTATTAGGTGTCTGCAGCCTTTCTAATCCTTCTCATGTGATTAACAGACCAGAACATTTTTACATTTTCTCATGTCTTTATTATGTTTACATTTTTTCTTTGGATCGTAGAGGGGTATTCTGTTTTTAACTCTTGATCAATAAATATAAATTTTAATAACTTTCAGTAATTAATTGAACAATATTTTCTTCTTTCCTAAGAGTGCGCCCACACAAGAGCTTTCTTTCTCTCCCTTTGCCAGTACTTGTACTTTCTAGCTCTGGGCGCACCACCAATAGGGACATAATTAGAAAGGTTTAAATTTCCTTTCTAGTAATATAATTGTCCAATTTTTGGTTTCATATAATCTTTGCAATTTATACATACCGGTGCACGGTCGCTCTTCCTGTTTGATGGTCTCAGTCTATATCACCTATCCTCACTCCAATTTATCCATAACACTTCTGTCCTTATCTATTACTTCTCTCGCAGCATGCCATCTGCCTCCCTTCACTGCAACCCCCTTTACTGGCTACTTATTCCAATCAGAATCTTGTTAAAATGCTTCACTGTTACATATAAAGCCCATAATCACTGTTTACCAACTTTCATCTCCAGTCTCATCTCTACCCACACTCCCTTCCATTATTTCACTTCTCCTTCATTTTAAACCTTACCTTTACTCTGGTCACTTGCTCCTGTGTCTCCAAGATTCACACCACTGTACCCCTTCCTCTGAAACACATACCCTCACCATGACCAACTTTTTTCCAGTCTCCCTAACCTTAAATGTTCCATCATGACACACCTGTTCCCTAAAGCCTACCTACCATCCTCTTAACTCCTTTCTCCTGCTCACCTTGTCTCCTACCCTGTTCCCCTCCAATTGTTTACTCCCTTTCCCCTAGCTTAACAACTCCTTGTCTCTCATTTCCTTCTTTACTAAAGTGACTGATCCTGTCTATTTGCCTTCATGATGTGACAGGGTCATCATTAAGAGCTGTTGTACCCTCTGCTGCGGCTCACCACTGACTGCTGACTGTAGCTACAGTGAGTTGCTCCCATACTCTTCCCTTTTTGTCATTTCATAGAATTATTTGTATTTATACTTTGTACTACTTCATGCACTATATTTATGGTTTGTCTTTATGTCTTCTGCTTGCAGAGTGCTGTGTATTCCTAATGGGGTAAAAAAAACTATATAAAGTTCATAATAATACTGTTCTGAAGCCTATGATAGTCTGACAAATTTAGCCATAATTATTTGGAAGAAATCAAGATCTGATGGTGTTAAAGAATTTAACAATCTTTATCTAGTATCACTAGTATCAATATGAATGTACTGTATAATAAATACAGTATATGTTGAGTTTGCAAAAGTCATAGAACCATGTGGAATCATGTGACTTCAAAATTCTGAAAGTTTAAGATCTGTCAGCTGACCAATGAATTTTTTTTTTTTTTTTTCAGAGAAGACAGATGTGAAGAAGATGATGAGCTATAATAAAGTGGATAACAACATTTGGGCAAGTTTTTTTATTTCAATTAAGTATTAAATTAATTATTTTTTTTATTAAATATTACATTTAATATGATGTGTGCATTTATGCATCTATTAAAGACAGGTATATACAGGTTGATCGCCACATTCAAGGCCTGAGTTGGATGAATTTTGGACATAATTTACACTTATTTTGGCTACTGAATGTCAGTATGAAACCATTTTCCCAGATGATTCAATAGTAAAGTCTCTTTCTTTCTGAATTGAAAGCCATTACTCTGTTGTGCTGGTGAATCACACAGTCACGATATCTTCATAAAAATTGTTCACAGATATTTATCTTTGTGTATAGGAGACGATGTTACCATAAGAAATAAAATAATCTATATATATATATATAAATGTGAAAGCCCTCACTCACTCACTGACTGATTCATCACTATGTATTCTCTTACTTCCCGATATGTTAGGAAGCTGAAATTTAACATGGGTACTCTTTAGGTGGGAAATAGGAAAACAACATAATTAGAATTTTAATAAACCTCCCGTAAGGGGATGAAATGGGGGTTGATATAATGAAGTCATCTCCAATATGTGGCTTGCGTTGTGTGAACTATAATGCCCATACAGACAATCAGATCAAAATTTGGATTGCACCTCCAGGGTGTAGCATTTAATAAACTACAAAAATGGTCCTGTCACTTTTTTACCATATCTGCTACGGTTGCTCCTCAGGTAACGCCAAAAACTATGGATTAATATTTACTTACATTAACATATCTCAAATTTACATCTCTATAGATTTACCAAATTATTAATACTCATTTATATGTACAACTGTGAAAATAAGAAACTCCCGGGTAGAACAGCTAGTAATATAATATAGCATAATGTTAAAAATATATTAAAAATACCTAGTGTAAGGCAGACTATTCAAAGAGAGCAGATAAAGGTTCACATTAATCCAGAAAGGATAAAATTAATATGTACAGTAAGAGAGATAAAAGTAATTCCTAGCCAAGGATATAAAAAATATCCACAACAGAAATCACATAAAATATTCAACATTTATTAAAATACATATAAGGTTGTAAAAAATGGCAGCCTACCAAATGGTAAGTAAGTAAAAAGCGTCAAGTGGTACACCTCCTGCTCATGGAACAAGCCTAAGCACCCACAGGGAATGGAACCATAAAGTAGTACAGCAGCAGCTTAAGAGATACTGCCAAAGACTTCATTGTGATGCGTTTCAATCAACAGGTTTTTATCAAGGCAGTAGTGTGGAGTGCCGATGGTAACAGTTTTATACCCCAGCTATCCAGTCTTGGAAAGGATGTTGACAAAATTGAACAGCCTTAATAGAACTTTATAAAACATAACAAAAACATTCTAACCCTTCACATGTGGAATCTCTATGAAAAAAACAAAAACATTAAAAGTATAAGGTTCATGTGTTATTTAAATTTCACTATTGTCCGTAAGCAGAATTATTCCATTGATGCAGGACTGGAACTTTAGTTTATCCTTATATCTGACATTTGCTCAATACTGTAAGTAAATGTCATACACAGTGGGCCACAATCCCTTTGGTGCATCTTGGTCCAGTCTAATCGTATGCTGTAAACAACATCCGATGGCTGGATATCCCACCATTCCTCTTCTGGAAATGTGGGATAAAATTAGTTGCCTCATGCCCCTCCACAAACCTTAATCTGGCCCTGGATAGAGATTATAAATATCCATGAAACTGTGATGTTGATATTGATATTTTTTGATCCATCAGTTCTTATCCTGGTGTGTAACCAAAAAAGTTAAACAAAGGATACAAATATTGCAGACTGTATTTAGGATAATTGACAATAAAAATAATACAAATGTGCTCACCTAACATGGGTGAAAGAATTGCCTTTGAAAATCAATTGCACAAGTGTCATTAGGTGGTTTCCTGTGAGGGAGGTGTCACAGTACGTAATGTTTAGAGATGTCTCTTATCGTATTGTCATTCCACTTTATTCATATACAACTGCAAAATAAAACTTAAGACATAGCGTTTGCTGTATGTACATAATAAAGAAAACAATTAAAAACAGTGATCATTTACTCATATGGGGTTGGTGGAAATTGTGTTTTTGGAGAATTATTTCATGAATGTCCACCATTGCTTATTATATGCTGTACTGTATGCTTTTGAAAACCTCAGCTGTAGGTTCTGGTCACCTTTGTTCATGTACAAAATGCTATTTGTTAAATCTGTTTGTGTAGTAAAAGGAGAGTTTTTTTATTTTTACAATTTTAAAAGATATTTTTCATGAATGAGATTAATATTTGCAAAGAAAATGACAATGGATAAAATATTTATTATATTATTATTATTATTATTTTCTATTTTAAGGTGCCCAGAATGGGAGTATAGTTGTGCAAAATAATGAACACATGGATGCAATTAACACAAAGTTTCCAGACAAAATAATGAATAAAATGAATTTGATAGTGAAAGGAATATTAGATAAAAAGTACAAAAGAACACTCCTTCACTTAATAACATGTCAGATCTCTGCTTTACCAGGTGAGTGGGAAGAAAATGAAGGATCCCTGGCATATGTAGAGAGAGTGATGGAGATTGACATGTGGCTACAGTGATGAATTGCTATTATAAATTTCAATGTAGCACATAGTAGAGAAAATAATTAATTGTTGATAGCTGCCATAGCAACCAACTGCAGCTATTCAAGGCTCTGATCACTTCAAATGCCATCTTTTTTATCTGAATAACACACTCATTATCGCTTAAGGGATCATGAAGGTGAGCTGGGCCCTATTTTAAATTATATGTATCGCTGTCTTATAAATAAAGACATTAACATGTTTCTACTATGTGGCTACTTAAATTCCTACAATTACTAGTAGCTTTATTTCACGTATCAATGATATACTAGTTATTAATACATTAATTACTGTCCCCACTACTGTTATATGTTAATAGTACATATATCTGCTCTTATATGAATTTTGCTTTCTGCAGATATTCAAGTGTCATGAACATTATATCATGGGTAATGCTTTATATTAGGCAGAGAAATTTGCCTGTTTATAAATACATGTTGTGTAGTCATTAAACTGATAATTAATGCAATTTTTCTTAACAATTTGTTGGAATTATTTATTCCTAACGAAAATTGAAATGGTAACATCAGTGTTTATAGAAATTATTTACAGGATTGTATAAATATCAACATCATATGTGCGTTCTAAAAAATATGTTGCATTTAACCATATAAGTCCTGTTGTACTGTAGGTTCAAAGCAGCATATTTATCAATATTTTGTTAACTATGCTAATGTGAAAATGGGTGTTTACACATTATTGTGGTATCACCTTAATGTATCAAAGGGCTGTTGGAGGAGCTACATAAAAAAAAAAAAAAAATTCTTCCAAGCCCTTGAATTCACATTCTTTTAGTAAGAGATTGCATTTTCCATACTTGTAAGGGAAGATATGATCGGTTTCAGATTTACTAAGAGTAAATTGTATAAAAAATACCGGAGGGTGATTCATGATAATAACTTCATCTTCAGATGGCATTGTGCAGCCTTCCCTCCTGCTACTCCTGCTCTGCCTTTCTGCATACTGACTGGCAGAGCAGAACCAGTAGTAGACTTCTGTGATCATCCTGTGTGTCTATAATCCACAGGCTGATCAGAGGAAATGGTAAATAATACTAAATAAATCCAATTAAACATACCTTAATTCAGGGATCTGTGACTGGTGAGGTACTTCTCTGATCTGTGCAGTTAGCTGAGGTCCCAGCAGACACTTTCACCACATCTTAGCTAACTGCATATAGCCAGCTGTCCATGTCACAGAGAAGAAGGTCACTGATCATGATTCTGTGCAGGCAAGTTTAAGTATTATCTGTTCTAACTACTGTTTTAATACATTTGCATTACAATATTTTCAAATATCGCAATGCAAGTGTATACGAATTTATCACATCACATCCGCATCTGAGATGCAGATTGTGTCAAATATGCCTGCAAACAACAACTACATACAGTACACAAAGCATTCTAATAAACCAAAGGTAATGGACACGTTTTTCATAATGCTTTGTGAGGGACCTGCCATCAAACCTCAAATCACATTAATGATCTCGGTAATGAAAGTTCCACACAAATCATTTTAAAACTAATAATGACAGTCTTGAGCAAACAGAGTACCCTTTCTTTTCCTGGCAGTTTTCTATGGTCCTTCGAGAGCTGAGTTTGTCTTCTGTGAATCTGTTTTTATTCAGTTTGAAACGTCTCATTTTGTTCATTGCTCTGTATTGTTAGAATTTAGTTTATTCACTACTCTTTATTCCAAAAACTCCTTCACTTTTTCCCATGAAGAGCGACTAACACCCAGGCAATAGGGTACTTAAACATAATTACATTGAAGCTGGCTACATTGTTCCATGATGTGGAGCAGATAATTATCTGTGCACACATTTATGGATTTTTCAGATATATTGGTTCTGTTTGCACAGTCTGATACAATGGAAAAGTGAATGTAGAGGCTGGCCGAGATAAATGAAAATCACAGCAAGATTCACAGAATATGCTCTAATTTCCAATGACATAACCAATTATAGCATAGCTCAAACCTTCACATTTAAATCCATATTGCAGTAAGATGGCAAAGCAACACAAATTAAAAATTACATTTTATCAAAGATTTACAGTAGCATTCAAGAGAGCTTTATATTTGACTCAGTTTTGGCTAATGTGGCAGGCAATGGAAATTCCCAGTCTTCTCATATTGCTTGAACAATATATGAAGAGTAGTATTTCAGATGAGAAACCTTCCACAGTCATTGCCTTGGTTTCATGATACATGGAGCTGAAATGTATTCTTATTTTAAAAGACACAAATGTTCAAGCTATTGTAAAATTGTTCTGACTTATCTTTTGTATTAATTTGCAGCTGAGGGTGGTGAAAGATTAAAAAAAAATTCTTGTATTTTGTACTTTTCAGAAGACGCTGATGCATGTTTTTACAGAGATAAAACAAATTGTCCTATACCTGGCTATAATAATTGCATACAAAGATCAATAATACTATAATCCACGCTGCCTAACATTTGCTGAACGAAGGTGGAATTTATGGACACAATTCCACTTGAGCTATTCCAGAACTTCTATTGCACGCTTATGGTATTAGCTACTGGAATCAGTATATCTCCCAGCAGTCAGAGGGACAGGAAGTGAAGAGACAGAAGGGAAAAAAATGAAGTTGCAGATCTGCTATTACTTTCTACCTGGAAGAACCAGTGACAAAGGTGGGAGCTAAATTAAATCATTGCAGGGTTCAGCAAAAGACACCTAACCAGAGATAAGTGTGTTGACAGTTGAAGGAGGAGTGCACTACTGCAAGATGGCCACCAAGATCTCTACTGAGCATGTGCAATGGACATCTTGGATTTTTTCTCACTGTTATTGTGACTCTGTGGAAGACAGAAGTGTCCTGCTTAGCTCCTATAAGAGACCCAGTTAATACTTGCATATAAAGCTGCTCCAGCATCCCTGCACTGCTACCCATTTGCAGTATACACTGACAGGCTGGTGAGTTGTATGAAACCCTGCTCTGCTCAGGCTACACTCTATCATCAGTGTACATGTACTGTAACAGTGAGTACAACTGTACCTGCTATCTTTCAATAAACCAACACCACTGATTAAGTTACTGGGCTGTTCATAGTTTGAGTCATCCACTAGTGTGTGCCTCTATAACTTTGCAATATCAACACATACACACACAATGGCCCAAATGTATTAAGCCACAGGTTCTCAAACACGGTCCTCAGGACCCCACACAGTTCATGTTTTGCAGGTCACCTATAGATTTTTAAAATGGTGATACACAGTGCATCTGCTGGGTGACATGGAAAACATGAACCGTCTGGGACCGAGTTTGAGAACCACTGTATTAAGCCTAAAAAAGTGACAGAGTGGAGATAAAGAATGATAAATGTTTAGGCAATCAGCTACCTAGCTGCCATGTCATAGGCTGTGTTTGAAAAATGACAGTTATGAGCTGATTAGCTGATATTTTATCACTATTTATCAGTCTCCACTATATCACTTTTTAAGGCTTAATACATTTGGGTCATAATTCCCAACACTGACTCAAATATACTGCATAACGTTTGATATTGTTGCAGAAGCCAGGGCTTTGAGTAGTATTATCTCTTAACTTTCATGGCTGTAGTGGATTCATCAATGAGGTTGCATTAGTCTAACCACAGTCACTTAATTATGGGCTAGCTAAGTCTCAACTGCTTTTTTTCAAAAGGGATTCAGGGCAAATACTGAGCTGATTCAAATACTGTATCACTGCAAGGTAGATACTTTAGGATACTAGTAGACAAGGAGGAATTAGGAGTTAGTGCACACCTAGGCACAACACTATTTACTACCCTTGCAATCCCATTTTATTAATTTCATTGTTTGAATATAAGTCCTCATTTTAGCGATTGGTAGTTTACTTTTGTATAATATAACCTAATTATAAAACAAGCAATGAGCTATGACATTTACAGTAATTTCATTTTTAATTATGTATACATATTTATGAAGCAGGACCGCTTATGGGACAGTCTGCCATGTTCTACTCATTCAAACTCAACCGAAGATGGTGTATAGTATATTAGAGTGGTATTATTTTGTAATTATTGGTCATTTTGGACTGACAGTAATGAAACATGAGCCCAAGAGCCACCCCCAAGAAGTGTTGTTCCTAGGCACGTGCCTCATGAAAGTTTAAGCAAACCGTTCTAATGACCATTCTTGGATATTAAAAAAGACATGCACAATTTAAGAAACCAAGCACTTTATTGACAGGGGCCGATGCTTTTGTGGTTGAAGTGCTTGCTTTGTTTGGACCCCCACAAAACAAAACCCCCACAAAAATTTTTTTGGTACAATAAATTCCATGTACTCACTGCAAATGATGTAACATGGAGGACTTACCTGGTTGGCTAAAATCCCTACCTTACAAGTGGAGCAGATGCCTTAACAAACATTATCAGGATTTGGGTAAAAAAAATTCCACACCCAATGTGTGGCTTTTGTTGTCTTATGCTCAGGCATCACAATGACTTTATTTTCATCTCACACGCACTTACAAAGTCCTCATCCACTCCTCTCCCATTTACATCTTTGGCCTTATCTCCCTCTACACTACCACCCATCCTCTTTGCTCCGCTAATGCACACCACCTCTCCTGCCTACCGATTACTTCCTACACTCCTACTGTACCTTCAAGATTTCTCACATGCTTTTCCCTTTTTTCTGAAATTCTCTACGTCTCCCCCTCAGACTCTCCACATCTATGCAAAACTTCAAACGGTCTCTAAAGATCCACTTCTTCACCAAACCCAGCCTAATCTCATCCTAACCCTGTTTCTCACTCACTGTCTACCCTATCTGTGTCAACCCTGTCTGTCTGCCCCTGCCCTTTTAGAATGTACACTCTAACGAGCAGATCCCTCAACCCTCATGTGCTTATCTTTCACTTAGATCATCTTCAATGGCACCTAATCCCACATTTTTCATGCCACCCTGATACTTGTGTCAGTCTTGTCTGCTGCTGTAGCTATGTTTATTTACCCTGTACTTGTCCTATATTGCCTTCAACTGTAAGTCACTATTTTCCTGTTTTGATTATTTTGTTTATGTACTCTGTAATTGGGCGCTGCGGATCCCTTGTGGTGCCGTATAAATAAAGGATAATTTTTTCTTTTTACCCCTTTAAAATTAAATTGCTTCTTTGATTTTACATGCCCTGACTTAAGCCCTTTATGCCCTTGGGCATTCAGCCTTAGTAGATGATGCAGCACCTGAAGCACTAGTATGTGCTTCCTGATCTCCTCTCAATTATTAATCCTCCATATCTATCAACAAACACGAACCAAGTGGGGGATAGCACACACCACAATTTATACAAAAAATGTACTGCCAACAGTGTCACAAAATGTGTATGAATCATAAATAGTAATCTAACACTGCGGCTTAATTTCACCAACAGTGTCACACAATATGTGTATGAGTACAAAATAAAATATATTCCTTTTTTTATTATATATTATTTAGCAATAACTGATTGGCAGATGACCCCTTTATGTATCACAAAGTACAGACCACCTACAGTGTCACAATACATGTCTGATTGATTATACACTGCGGTCTCACCAGCAATGTCACAGAAGAATTACAGTATATATATATATATATATATATACACACATATTATTTAGCTATAACTGGTGAAGAGCACCCCTAGATTGGCAGAGGAACCCTCTATATACAAACAAAGCACAGACCACCTACAGTGTCACTCACAATACATGTATGATTATAGTACACTGTACAGTGATTATACAGCAGCCCCTGTATGGATGGAACACAGCATCCCTGGAGGATACAGGTACCCCTTCAGCAGACCCAGCCCCTTGATGGTCAAAAACAGAGTACCCCTGGATGGACACCGCATGGACGCGTCCATTCACTACAACTTCCGCAGCCAGAGTAAAGTGGCATGATCACCGGGGGCCTTATATAGAATCCAAAACTCATGGGAATCTGAAAGTGGGAGGTTGACATCTTGACTCAATTTGGGATCCGAGTCAGGTGGGAAAATCCGAGCAGCAGCAAAGCAATAATTGATTGCTTTGCTCCAGTATTAATAATAGCATCCCCTTTTCATTTTGGGGGTATCTTTACTAAAGGTTGATTTTCAGAAGATTTCCATCACTCTTAAATTGGTAAAAATGTTGTGTTTCGGGGGCTAAAACATTCAAGTACTAACATTTAAGAGTGAATATCAAAAATCATCTGTTAGCACGTGTTATAGCCCCTGAATCTCACGATTGTTATAGATCGAGTTGCAATGAAAGTCGACCTTTAGTAAATATACCCCTTAGAATTACCTCTTTCATTTAAGCCTTCAATTAGAACAAACATTATCATTGAATCTAACTCTAAAGCTCTATAAAACTGCAGTTCTTTTTCTGTTACACACACTAAAAGAAGCATTTCCATTAATGTAATATACATTATAAAACAGAATTTTTGTAAATCTTAAATTTAGGTAATAATACACAAAGTAAGGATAGAAAATGTCACATTTTGAATGCAAAATATTTTAGACCAACTGGCAACCATCAACTGTTCACAAAATATTTGATTTGATAATACAGGGACAGGTATTTTGACATTGAATCTTTGCTGAGTTCAGAATACATTATCTTTCATAATCAATTTAAAAAACATATCAGTTTTAAGACTAATTGTAGCTTTTACTAGTAAATCCAACATCTGTGTAACTTAATTATTGTTGCCATTTGTCAGATACAACACAATTATTTGTATTTAAAATGACACCTGACTTACCAGTGATTTAATGTGTTCATATAAGGATATACCTCATCCATGTCCTTAATTAAATTGTACTCTTCTTCTCCTCCTAGAGCTGTATTTCAGTAATATTTACACCCAATTCTCCTGGCTTCCTTCTGTATAGTGTATTCTTTTCATTTTTAAATTACCTTGCAATCAGGTGCAAAGTGATGGTGGCTCCAGTGGAACGCAAGCTCTGGATGCCGAAAAAGTTAGAGAACGCATTACCACCACCCTCCTCATGCTGCGCTGTGGGCTGCTATATAGGCAGATGCAGAGGGGGCGTGCACACTGACTCGGAATCAGAGAATACATTAGGTAGGAATAGTGTCGGACTGGAGCATGAAGGGCCCACCGGGGGAATGCTGTTGTAGGGGCCCATGCTTAAAGGTGTAGCCAGGTTCCAGTGGGGGCATGGCCAGCCACCACAGAGGTTTCGCTAACCATTACATGTTCCGTACCCCTTGGTAAATACACTGCTCAAAAAAATAAAGGGAACACTTAAACAACACAATGTAACTCCAAGTCAATCACACTTCTGTGAAATCAAACTGTCCACTTAGGAAGCAACACTGATTGACAATCAATTTTACATGCTGTTGTGCAAATGGAATAGACAACAGGTAGAAATTATAGGCAATTAGCAAGACACCCCCAATAAAGGAGTTGTTCTGCAGGTGGTGACGACAGACCACTTCTCAGCTCCTATGCTTTCTGGCTGATGTTTTGGTCACTTTTGAAAGCTGGCAGTGATTTCACTCTAGTGGTAGCATGAGACGGAGTCTACAACCCACACAAGTGGCTCAGGTAGTGCAGCTCATCCAGGATGGCACATCAATGCGAGCTGTGGCAAGAAGGTTTGCTGTGTCTGACAGCGTAGTGTCCAGACCATGGAGGCGCTACCAGGAGACAGGCCAGTACATCAGGAGATGTGGAGGAAGCCGTAGGAGGGCAACAACCCAGCAGCAGGACCTCTACCTCCGCCTTTCTGCAAGGAGGAATAGGAGGAGCACTGCCAGAGCCCTGCAAAATGACCTCCAGCAAGCCACAAATGTGCATGTGTCTACTCAAACAATCAGAAGCAGACTCCATGAGGGTGGTATGAGGGCCCGACGTCCACAGGTGGGGGTTGTGCTTACAACCCAACACCGTGCAGGACGTTTGGCATTTGCCAGAGAACACGAAGATTGGCAAATTCGCCACTGGCACCCTGTGCTCTTCACAGATGAAAGAAGGTTCTCACTGAGCACATGTGATAGACGTGACAGAGTCTGGAGACACCAAGGAGAACGTTCTGCTGCCCGCAACATCCTCCAGCATGACCGGTTTGGCAGTGGGTCAGTAATGGTGTGGGGTGGCATTTCTTTGGGGGTCTGCACAGCCCTCCATGTGCTCGCCAGAGGTAGCCTGACTGCCATTAGGTACCGAGATGAGATCCTCAGACCCCTTGTGAGACCATATGCTGGTGCGTTTGGGCCTGGGTTCCTCCAAATGCAAGACAATGTTAGACCTCATGTGGCTGTAGTGTGTTAGCAGTTCCTGCAAGATGAAGGCATTGATGCTATGGACTGGCCCGCCCATTCCCCAGACCTGAATCCAATTGAGCACATCTGGGACATCATGTCTCGCTCCATCCACCAACGCCACGTTGCACCACAGACTGTCCAGGAGTTGGCGGATGCTTTAGTCCAGGTCTGGGAGGAGATCCCTCAGGAGATCATCCGCCACCTCATCAGGAGCATGCCCAGGTGTTGTGGGGAGGTCATACAGGCACGTGGAGGCCACACACTACTGAGCCTCATTTTGACTTGTTTTAAGGACATTACATCAAAGTTGGATCAGCCTGTAGTGTGTTTTTCCACTTTAATTTTGAGTGTGACTCCAAATCCAGACCTCCATGGGTTAATAAATTTGATTTCCATTGATAATTTTTGTGTGATTTTGTTGTCAGCACATTCAACTATGTAAAGAATAAAGTATTTAAGAAGAATCTAGGATGTGTTATTTTAGTGTTCCCTTTATTTTTTTGAGCAGTGTATATAATAAACCAAATTATTGTGAAGTATAATGTAACATATGTATAATGCATAAATCCAGTGCACTAGGATAGTCTGGAACTTGAACCCTAGAGGAGGGCCCACAAGCAGCAGGGCCCACCGGTGGTTTCCCCTGTTCCCCTGTGGGCCAGTCCAACCCTGGGTAGGGAACAGAGCAGGCCAGAGGCAACACAGCAAGAGACACTGACAGCCGGCACATTCTGGAACTCTGCCTGCCCTCTTTATATGTCTCACTGTCTGCTTGTAGCTGTGCAGCAGGGTTTCATTTGTCCTGCAGCACTATGCCCATTTTGCTGTAGCACCTCTCTCTGTCTAAAGCTGCATAATTTCCCTCTGCCCAAGCTTCTGCAGCATCTCTCTTTTCCCAGGAAGCTGTAGCATGTCTCTACTTCAGATTAGTGATGTGCACCGGACATTTTTTGGGTTTTGTGTTTTGGTTTTGGATTCGGTACCGCGGCCGTGTTTTGGATTCGGACGCGTTTTGGCAAAACCTCCCTGAAAATTTTTTGTCGGATTCGGGTGTGTTTTGGATTCGGGTGTTTTTTTACAAAAAACCCTCAAAAACAGCTTAAATCATAGAATTTGGGGGTCATTTTGATCCCATAGTATTATTAACCCCAATAACCATAAGTTACATAAATTTTCAGTCTATTCTGAACACCTCACACCTTACAATATTATTTTTAGTCCTAAAATTTGCACCGAGGTCGCTGGATGGCTAAGCTAAGCGACCCAAGTGACCGACACAAACACCTGGCCCATCTAGGAGTGGCACTGCAGTGTCAGACAGGATGGCACTTCAAAAAAATAGTCCCCAAACAGCACATGATGCAAAGAAAAAAAGAGACGCACCAAGGTCGCTGTGTGACTAAGCTAAGCGACACAAGTGGCCGACACAAACACCTGGCCAATCGAGGAGTGGCACTGCAGTGTCAGGCAGGATGGCACTTCAAAAAAATTGTCCCCAAACAGCACATGATGCAAAGAAAAAAAGAGGCGCACCAAGGTCGCTGTGTGACTAAGCTAAGCGACACAAGTGGCAGACACAAACACCTGGCCCATCTAGGAGTGGCACTGCAGTGTCAGGCAGGATGGCACTTCAAAAAAATTGTCCCCAAACAGCACATGATGCAAAGAAAAAAAGAGGCGCACCAAGGTCGTTGTGTGACTAAGCTAAGCGACACAAGTGGCCGACACAAACACCTGGCCCATCTAGGAGTGGCACTGCAGTGTCAGGCAGGATGGCACTTCAAAAAAATTGGCCCCAAACAGCACATGATGGGAAGAAAAAAAGAGGCGCACCAAGGTCGCTGTGTGACTAAGCTAAGCGACACTAGTGGCCGACACAAACACCTGGCCCATCTAGGAGTGGCACTGCAGTGTGAGGCAGGATGGCACTTCAAAAAAATTGTCCCCAGACAGCACATGATGCAAAGAAAAAAAGAGGCACACCAAGGTCGCTGTGTGACTAAGCTAAGCGACACAAGTGGCCGACACAAACACCTGGCCCATCTAGGAGTGGCACTGCAGTGTCAGACAGGATGGCACTTCAAAAAAATTGTCCCCAAACAGCACATGATGCAAAGAAAAAAAGAGGTGCACCAAGGTCGCTGTGTGACTAAGCTAAGCGACACAAGTGGCCGACACAAACACCTGGCCCATCTAGGAGTGGCACTGCAGGGTCAGGCAGGATGGCACTTCAAAAAAATTGTCCCCAAACAGCACATGATGCAAAGAAAAAAAGAGGCGCACCAAGGTCGCTGTGTGACTAAGCTAAGCGACACAAGTGGCCGACACAAACACCTGACCCATCTAGGAGTGGCACTGCAGTGTCAGGCAGGATGGCACTTCAAAAAAATTGTCCCCAAACAGCACATGATGCAAAGAAAAATGAAAGAAAAAAGAGGTGCAAGATGGAATTGTCCTTGGGCCCTCCCCCCCCACCCTTATGTTGTATAAACAGGACATGCACACTTTAACGAACCCATCGTTTCAGCGACAGGGTCTGCCACACGACTGTGACTGAAATGACTGGTTGGTTTGGGCCCCCACCAAAAAAAGAAGCTATCAATCTCTCCTTGCACAAACTGGCTCTACAGAGGCAAGATGTCCACCTCATCATCATCCTCCGATTCCTCACCCCATTCACTGTGTACATCCCCCTCCTCACAGATTATTAATTCGTCCCCACTGGAATCCACCATCTCAGGTCCCTGTGTACTTTCTGGAGGCAATTGCTGCTGGTGAATGTCTCCACGGAGGAATTGATTATAATTCATTTTGATGAACATCATCTTCTCCACATTTTCTGGAAGTAACCTCGTACGCCAATTGCTGACAAGGTGAGCGGCTGCACTAAACACTCTTTCGGAGTACACACTGGAGGGAGGGCAACTTAGGTAGAATAAAGCCAGTTTGTGCAAGGGCCTCCAAATTGCCTCTTTTTCCTGCCAGTATACGTACGGACTGTCTGACGTGCCTACTTGGATGCGGTCACTCATATAATCCTCCACCATTCTTTCAATGGGGAGAGAATCATATGCAGTGACAGTAGACGACATGTCAGTAATCGTTGGCAGGTCCTTCAGTCCGGACCAGATGTCAGCACTCGCTCCAGACTGCCCAGCATCACCGCCAGCGGGTGGGCTCAGAATTCTTAGCCTTTTCCTCGCACCCCCAGTTGCGGGAGAATGTGAAGGAGGAGATGTTGACGGGTCACGTTCCGCTTGACTTGACAATTTTCTCACCAGTAGGTCTTTGAACCTCTGCAGACTTGTGTCTGCCGGAAAGAGAGATACAACGTAGGTTTTAAATCTAGGATCGAGCACGGTGGCCAAAATGTAGTGCTCTGATTTCAACAGATTGACCACCCGTGAATCCTGGTTAAGCGAATTAAGGGCTCCATCCACAAGTCCCACATGCCTAGCGGAATCGCTCTGTTTTAGCTCCTCCTTCAATGTCTCCAGCTTCTTCTGCAAAAGCCTGATGAGGGGAATGACCTGACTCAGGCTGGCAGTGTCTGAACTGACTTTACGTGTGGCAAGTTCAAAGGGTTGCAGAACCTTGCACAACGTTGAAATCATTCTCCACTGTGCTTGAGTCAGGTGCATTCCCCCTCCTTTGCCTATATCGTGGGCAGATGTATAGGCTTGAATGGCCTTTTGCTGCTCCTTCATCCTCTGAAGCATATAGAGGGTTGAATTCCACCTCGTTACCACCTCTTGCTTCAGATGATGGCAGGGCAGGTTCAGGAATGTTTGGTGGTGCTCCAGTCTTCGGCACGCGGTGGCTGAATGCCGAAAGTGGCCCGCAATTCTTCGGACCACCGACAGCATCTCTTGCACGCCCCTGTCGTTTTTTAAATAATTCTGCACCACCAAATTCAATGTATGTGCAAAACATGGGACGTGCTGGAATTTGCCCAGATGTAATGCACGCACAATATTAGTGGCGTTGTCCGATGTCACAAATCCCCAGGAGAGTCCAATTGGGGTAAGCCATTCTGCGATGATGTTCCTCAGTTTCCGTAAGAGGTTGTCAGCTGTGTGCCTCTTATGGAAAGCGGTGATACAAAGCGTAGCCTGCCTAGGAACGAGTTGGCGTTTGCGAGATGCTGCTACTGGTGCCGCCGCTGCTGTTCTTGCTGCGGGAGGCAATACATCTACCCAGTGGGCTGTCACAGTCATATAGTCCTGAGTCTGCCCTGCTCCACTTGTCCACATGTCCGTGGTTAAGTGGACATTGGGTACAACTGAATTTTTTAGGACACTTGTGACTCTTTTTCTGAGGTCTGTGTACATTTTCGGTATCGCCTGCCTAGAGAAATGGAACCTAGATGGTATTTGGTACCGGGGACACAGTACCTCAATCAAGTCTCTAGTTGTCTCTGAATTAACGGTGAATACCGGAACCACGTTTCTCACCGCCCAGGCTGCCAAGGCCTGAGTTATCCGCTTTGCAGCAGGATGACTGCTGTGATATTTCATCTTCCTCGCAAAGGACTGTTGGACAGTCAATTGCTTACTGGAAGTAGTACAAGTGGTCTTCCGACTTCCCCTCTGGGATGACGATCGACTCCCAGCAGCAACAACAGCAGCGCCAGCAGCAGTAGGCGTTACACTCAAGGATGCATCGGAGGAATCCCAGGCAGGAGAGGACTCGTCAGACTTGACAGTGACATGGCCTGCAGGACTATTGGCTTTCCTGTGTAAGGTGGAAATTGACACTGAGGGAGTTGGTGGTGTGGTTTGCAGGAGCTAGGTTACAACAAGAGGAAGGGATTTAGTGGTCAGTGGACTGCTTCCGCTGTCATCCAAAGTTTTTGAACTTGTCACTGACTTATGATGAATGCGCTGCAGGTGACGTATAAGGGAGGATGTTCCGAGGTGGTTAACGTCCTTACCCCTACTTATTACAGCTTGACAAAGGCAACACACGGCTTGACACCTGTTGTCCGCATTTGTGTTGAAATAATTCCACACCAAAGAGCTGATTTTTTTTGTATTTTGACCAGGCATGTCAATGGCCATATTCGTCCCACGGACAACAGGTGTCTCCCCGGGTGCCTGACTTAAACAAACCACCTCACCATCAGAATCCTCCTTGTCAATTTCCTCCCCAGCGCCAGCAACACCCAAATCCTCATCCTGGTGTACTTCAACAGTGACATCTTCAATTTGACTATCAGGAACTGGACTGCGGGTGCTCCTTCCAGCACTTGCAGGGGGCGTACAAATGATGGAAGGCGCAAGCTCTTCCCGTCCAGTGTTGGGAAGGTCAGGCATCGCAACCGACACAATTGGACTCTCCTTGGGGATTTGTGATTTAGAAGAACGCATAGTTCTTTGCTGTGCTTTTGCCAGCTTAAGGCTTTTCATTTTTTCTAGCGAGAGGATGAGTGCTTCCATCCTCATGTGAATCTGAACCACTAGCCATGAACATAGGCCAGGGCCTCAGCCGTTCCTTGCCACTCCATGTCGTAAATGGCATATCGGCAAGTTTACGCTTCTCATCAGACACTTTCAGTTTTCATTTTTGGGTCATTTTACTGAACTTTTGTTTTTTGGATTTTACATGCTCTCTACTATGACATTGGGCATCGGCCTTGGCAGACGACGTTGATGGCATTTCATCATCTCGGCCATGACTAGTGGCAGCAGCTTCAGCACGAGGTGGAAGTGGATCTTGATCTTTCCCTATTTTAACCTCCACATTTTTGTTCTCCATTTTTTAATGTGTGGAATTATATGCCAGTATCAATACCAATGGCCTACTACTATATATACTGCGCACAACTGAAATGCACCACAGGTATGGATGGATAGTATACTTGACGACACAGAGGTAGGTACGACACAGAGGTAGGTACAGCAGTGTACCGTAATGCTATATATTATATACTGGTGGTCAGCAAACTGTGCAAAACTGAAATGCACCACAGGTATGGATGGATAGTATACTTGACGACACAGAGGTAGGTACAGCAGTGGCCTACTGTACCGTAATGCTATATATTATATACTGGTGGTCAGCAAACTGTGCAAAACTGAAATGCACTACAGGTATGGATGGATAGTATACTTGACGACACAGAGGTAGGTACAGCAGTGGCCTACTGTACCGTAATGCTATATATTATATACTGGTGGTCAGCAAACTGTGCAAAACTGAAATGCATCACAGGTATGGATGGATAGTATACTTGACGACACAGAGGTAGGTACAGCAGTGGCCTACTGTACCGTAATGCTAT